>NW_027447067.1:0-38521 GCF_038048845.1 Mixophyes fleayi | reverse complement strand
TCATGAATCATAAATTGAATCATGAATCATGAATCATGAATTGAATCATGAATTGAATCATGAATCATGAATTATGAATTGAATCATGAATCATTAATCATGAATTGAATTATGAATCATGAATCGAATCATGAATCATGAATTGAATCACGAATCGAATCATGAATCATGAATCATGAATTGAATCATGAATCATGAATTGAATCATGAATCATGAATCGAATCATGAATCTTGAATCATGAATTGAATCATGAATCATGAATTGAATCATGAATCATGAATCATGAATCATGAATTGAATCATGAATCATGAATCGAATCATGAATCATGAATCATGAATCATGAATTGAATCATGAATCATGAATCATGAATTGAATCATGAATCATGAATCATGAATCATGAATTATAAATTGAATCATGAATCATGAATCATGAATTGAATCATGAATCATGAATTGAATCATGAATCATGAATCATTAATTGAATCATGAATTTAATCATAAATCATGAATCATGAATCATGAATTGAATCATGAATCATGAATTGAATCATGAATCATGAATCATGAATTGAATCATGAATCATGAATCATGAATCATGAATTATAAATTGAATCATGAATCATGAATCATGAATTGAATCATGAATTGAATCATGAATCATGAATTATGAATTGAATCATGAATCATTAATCATGAATTGAATTATGAATCATGAATCGAATCATGAATCATGAATTGAATCACGAATCGAATCATGAATCATGAATCATGAATTGAATCATGAATCATGAATTGAATCATGAATCATGAATCGAATCATGAATCTTGAATCATGAATTGAATCATTAATCATGAATTGAATCATGAATCATGAATCATGAATCGAATCATGAATCATGAATCAAGAATCATGAATCGAATCATGAATCATGAATTGAATCATGAATTGAATCATGAATCATGAATTGAATCATGAATCATGAATCATGAATCGAATCATGAATCATGAATTGAATCATGAATCATGAATCATGAATTGAATCATGAATCATGAATTGAATCATAAATCATGAATCATTAATTGAATCATGAATTGAATCATGAATCATGAATCATGAATCATAAATTGAATCATGAATCATGAATCATGAATTGAATCATGAATTGAATCATGAATCATGAATTATGAATTGAATCATGAATCATTAATCATGAATTGAATTATGAATCATGAATCGAATCATGAATCATGAATTGAATCACGAATCGAATCATGAATCATGAATCATGAATTGAATCATGAATCATGAATTGAATCATGAATCATGAATCGAATCATGAATCTTGAATCATGAATTGAATCATGAATCATGAATTGAATCATGAATCATGAATCATGAATCATGAATTGAATCATGAATCATGAATCGAATCATGAATCTTGAATCATGAATTGAATCATGAATCATGAATTGAATCATGAATCATGAATCATGAATCGAATCATGAATCATGAATCAAGAATCATGAATCTAATCATGAATCATGAATTGAATCATGAATTGAATCATGAATCATGAATCATGAATCGAATCATGAATCATGAATTGAATCATGAATCATGAATCATGAATCATGAATCATGAATCATAAATCATGAATTGAATCATGAATCATGAATCATGAATCGAATCATGAATCATGAATTGAATCATGAATCATGAATTGAATCATGAATCATGAATTGAATCATGAATCATGAATCATGAATTGAATCATGAATTGAATCATGAATCATGAAATTGAATCATGAATTAAATCATGAATCATGAATCATAAATTGAATCATGAATTGAATCATGAATCATGAATCATGAATTGAATCATGAATCATGAATCATGAATTAAATCATGAATCATGAATCATGAATTGAATCATGAATCATGAATTGAATCTTGAATTGAATCATAAATCATGAATCATGAATCATGAATTGAATTCATCAATCATGAATCATGAATCATGAATCATAAATTGAATTATGATTCATGAGTCATGAATTGAATCATGAATCATGAATTGAATCTTGAATTGAATCATGAATTGAATCATGAATCATGAATCATGAATTGAATCATGAATCATGAATTGAATCATGAATCATGAATTGAATCATGAATTGAATCATGAATCATGAATCATGAATCGAATCATGAATCTTGAATCATGAATTGAATCATGAATCATGAATTGAATAATGAATCATGAATCATAAATTGAATGATGAATCATGAATCATGAATTGAATCATGAATTGAATCATGAATCATGAATCATGAATTGAATCATGAATCATTAATCATGAATTGAATTATGAATCATGAATCGAATCATGAATCATGAATTGAATCACGAATCGAATCATGAATCATGAATCATGAATTGAATCATGAATCATGAATTGAATCATGAATCATGAATCGAATCATGAATCTTGAATCATGAATTGAATCATGAATCATGAATTGAATCATGAATCATGAATCATGAATCGAATCATGAATCATGAATCAAGAATCATGACTCGAATCATGAATCATGAATCTTGAATCATGAATTGAATCATGAATCATGAATTGAATCATGAATCATGAATCATGAATCGAATCATGAATCATGAATCATGAATCATGAATTGAATCATGAATCATGAATTGAATCATGAATCATGAATTGAATCATGAATCATGAATCATGAATCATGAATTGAATCATGAATCATGAATCAATAATTGAATCAGGATTCGAATCATGAATTGAATCATGAATCGTGAATTGAATCATGAATCATGAATTATGAATCATGAATTGAATCATAAATCATGAATTGAATCATGAATCATGAATCATGAATCATGAATCATGAATCATGAATCATAAATCATGAATTGAATCATGAATCATGAATCATGAATCGAATCATGAATCATGAATTGAATCATGAATCATGAATTGAATCATGAATCATGAATTGAATCATAAATCATGAATTGAATCATGAATCATGAATCATGAATCATGAATCATGAATCATAAATCATGAATTGAATCATGAATCATGAATTGAATCATGAATCATGAATTGAATCATGAATCATGAATTGAATCATGAATCATGAATCATGAATTGAATCATGAATCATGAATCATGAATTGAATCATGAATTAAATCATGAATCATGAATCATAAATTGAATCATGAATTAAATCATGAATCATGAATCATGAATTGAATCATGAATCATGAATCATGAATTGAATCATGAATCATGAATCATGAATTGAATCATGAATCATGAATTGAATCTTGAATTGAATCATAAATCATGAATCATGAATTGAATCATGAATCATGAATTGAATCATGAATCATGAATCATGAATCGAATCATGAATCTTGAATCATGAATTGAATCATGAATCATGAATTGAATCATGAATCATGAATTGAATCATGAATCATGAATCATGAATTGAATCATGAATCATGAATTGAATCATGAATCTTGAATCATGAATTGAATCATGAATCATGAATTGAATCATGAATCATGAATCATGAATTGAATCATGAATCATGAATTGAATCATGAATCATGAATCATGAATTATGAATTGAATCATGAATCATGAATCATGAATCATGAATTGAATCATGAATCATGAATCATAAATCAAATCATGAATCATGAATTGAATCATGAATCATGAATCATAAATCAAATCATAATTCATAAATTGAATCAGGATTCGAATCATGAATCATGAATTGAATCATGAATTGAATCATGAATCATGAATTGAATCATGAATCATGAATTGAATCATGAATCATGAATCATGAATTGAATCATGAATCATGAATTGATTCATGAATCATGAATCATGAATTGAATCATGAATCATGAATCATGAATCATGAATTGAATCATGAATCATGAATCATTAATTGAATCAGGATTCGAATCATGAATTGAATCATGAATCGTGAATTGAATCATGAATCATGAATTATGAATCATGAATTGAATCATAAATCATGAATTGAATCATGAATCATGAATCATGAATCATGAATCATGAATCATAAATCATGAATTGAATCATGAATCATGAATCATGAATCGAATCATGAATCATGATTGAATCATGAATCATGAATTGAATCATGAATCATGAATTGAATCATGAATCATGAATCATGATTTGAATCATGAATTGAATCATGAATCATGAATTGAATCATGAATTAAATCATGAATCATGAATCATAAATTGAATCATGAATTGAATCATGAATCATGAATTGAATCATGAATCATGAATTGAATCATGAATCATGAATCATGAATTGAATCATGAATCATGAATTGAATCTTGAATTGAATCATAAATCATGAATCATGAATTGAATTCATCAATCATGAATTGAATCATGAATCATGAATCATGAATCGAATCATGAATCTTGAATCATGAATTGAATCATGAATCATGAATTGAATCATGAATCATGAATTGAATCATGAATCATGAATCATGAATCATGAATCATGAATCATGAATCATGAATTGAATCATGAATCATGAATCATGAATTGAATCATGAATCATGAATTGAATCATGAATCATGAATCATGAATCATGAATTGAATCATGAATTGAATCATGAATCATGAATTGAATCATGAATTAAATCATGAATCATGAATCATAAATTGAATCATGAATTGAATCATGAATCATGAATCATGAATTGAATCATGAATCATGAATCATGAATTGAATCATGAATCATGAATCATGAATTGAATCATGAATCATGAATTGAATCTTGAATTGAATCATAAATCATGAATCATGAATTGAATCATGAATCATGAATTGAATCATGAATCATGAATCATGAATCGAATCATGAATCTTGAATCATGAATTGAATCATGAATCATGAATTGAATCATGAATCATGAATTGAATCATGAATCATGAATCATGAATCATGAATTGAATCATGAATCATGAATCATGAATTGAATCATGAATCATGAATTGAATCATGAATCATGAATCATGAATTATGAATTGAATCATGAATCATGAATCATGAATCATGAATTGAATCATGAATCATGAATCATAAATCAAATCATGAATCATGAATTGAATCATGAATCATGAATCATAAATCAAATCATAATTCATAAATTGAATCAGGATTCGAATCATGAATCATGAATTGAATCATGAATTGAATCATGAATCATGAATTGAATCATGAATCATGAATTGAATCATGAATCATGAATCATGAATCATGAATTGAATCATGAATCATGAATTGATTCATGAATCATGAATCATGAATTGAATCATGAATCATGAATCATGAATCATGAATTGAATCATGAATCATGAATCATTAATTGAATCAGGATTCGAATCATGAATTGAATCATGAATCGTGAATTGAATCATGAATCATGAATTATGAATCATGAATTGAATCATAAATCATGAATTGAATCATGAATCATGAATCATGAATCATGAATCATGAATCATAAATCATGAATTGAATCATGAATCATGAATCATGAATCGAATCATGAATCATGAATTGAATCATGAATCATGAATTGAATCATGAATCATGAATCATGATTTGAATCATGAATTGAATCATGAATCATGAATTGAATCATGAATTAAATCATGAATCATGAATCATAAATTGAATCATGAATTGAATCATGAATCATGAATTGAATCATGAATCATGAATCATGAATCGAATCATGAATCATGAATCAAGAATCATGAATCTAATCATGAATCATGAATTGAATCATGAAATTGAATCATGAATCATGAATCATGAATCGAATCATGAATCATGAATTGAATCATGAATCATGAATCATGAATCATGAATCATGAATCATAAATCATGAATTGAATCATGAATCATGAATCATGAATCGAATCATGAATCATGAATTGAATCATGAATCATGAATTGAATCATGAATCATGAATTGAATCATGAATCATGAATCATGAATTGAATCATGAATTGAATCATGAATCATGAATTGAATCATGAATTAAATCATGAATCATGAATCATAAATTGAATCATGAATTGAATCATGAGTCATGAATCATGAATTGAATCATGAATCATGAATCATGAATTAAATCATGAATCATGAATCATGAATTGAATCATGAATCATGAATTGAATCTTGAATTGAATCATAAATCATGAATCATGAATCATGAATTGAATTCATCAATCATGAATCATGAATCATGAATCATAAATTGAATTATGATTCATGAGTCATGAATTGAATCATGAATTGAATCATGAATCATGAATCATGAATTGAATCATGAATCATGAATCATGAATTGAATCATGAATCATGAATCAAATCATGAATCATGAATTGAATCATGAATCATGAATTGAATCATGAATTGAATCATGAATCATGAATCATGAATCGAATCATGAATCTTGAATCATGAATTGAATCATGAATCATGAATTGAATAATGAATCATGAATCATAAATTGAATGATGAATCATGAATCATGAATTGAATCATGAATTGAATCATGAATCATGAATCATGAATTGAATCATGAATCATTAATCATGAATTGAATTATGAATCATGAATCGAATCATGAATCATGAATTGAATCACGAATCGAATCATGAATCATGAATCATGAATTGAATCATGAATCATGAATTGAATCATGAATCATGAATCGAATCATGAATCTTGAATCATGAATTGAATCATGAATCATGAATTGAATCATGAATCATGAATCATGAATCGAATCATGAATCATGAATCAAGAATCATGACTCGAATCATGAATCATGAATCTTGAATCATGAATTGAATCATGAATCATGAATTGAATCATGAATCATGAATCATGAATCGAATCATGAATCATGAATCATGAATCATGAATTGAATCATGAATCATGAATTGAATCATGAATCATGAATCATGAATCATGAATTGAATCATGAATCATGAATCAATAATTGAATCAGGATTCGAATCATGAATTGAATCATGAATCGTGAATTGAATCATGAATCATGAATTATGAATCATGAATTGAATCATAAATCATGAATTGAATCATGAATCATGAATCATGAATCATGAATCATGAATCATGAATCATAAATCATGAATTGAATCATGAATCATGAATCATGAATCGAATCATGAATCATGAATTGAATCATGAATCATGAATTGAATCATGAATCATGAATTGAATCATAAATCATGAATTGAATCATGAATCATGAATCATGAATCATGAATCATGAATCATAAATCATGAATTGAATCATGAATCATGAATTGAATCATGAATCATGAATTGAATCATGAATCATGAATTGAATCATGAATCATGAATCATGAATTGAATCATGAATCATGAATCATGAATTGAATCATGAATTAAATCATGAATCATGAATCATAAATTGAATCATGAATTGAATCATGAATCATGAATCATGAATTGAATCATGAATCATGAATCATGAATTGAATCATGAATCATGAATCATGAATTGAATCATGAATCATGAATTGAATCTTGAATTGAATCATAAATCATGAATCATGAATTGAATCATGAATCATGAATTGAATCATGAATCATGAATCATGAATCGAATCATGAATCTTGAATCATGAATTGAATCATGAATCATGAATTGAATCATGAATCATGAATTGAATCATGAATCATGAATCATGAATTGAATCATGAATCATGAATTGAATCATGAATCTTGAATCATGAATTGAATCATGAATCATGAATTGAATCATGAATCATGAATCATGAATTGAATCATGAATCATGAATTGAATCATGAATCATGAATCATGAATCATGAATTATGAATTGAATCATGAATCATGAATCATGAATCATGAATTGAATCATGAATCATGAATCATAAATCAAATCATGAATCATGAATTGAATCATGAATCATGAATCATAAATCAAATCATAATTCATAAATTGAATCAGGATTCGAATCATGAATCATGAATTGAATCATGAATTGAATCATGAATCATGAATTGAATCATGAATCATGAATTGAATCATGAATCATGAATCATGAATTGAATCATGAATCATGAATTGATTCATGAATCATGAATCATGAATTGAATCATGAATCATGAATCATGAATCATGAATTGAATCATGAATCATGAATCATTAATTGAATCAGGATTCGAATCATGAATTGAATCATGAATCGTGAATTGAATCATGAATCATGAATTATGAATCATGAATTGAATCATAAATCATGAATTGAATCATGAATCATGAATCATGAATCATGAATCATGAATCATAAATCATGAATTGAATCATGAATCATGAATCATGAATCGAATCATGAATCATGAATTGAATCATGAATCATGAATTGAATCATGAATCATGAATTGAATCATGAATCATGAATCATGATTTGAATCATGAATTGAATCATGAATCATGAATTGAATCATGAATTAAATCATGAATCATGAATCATAAATTGAATCATGAATTGAATCATGAATCATGAATTGAATCATGAATCATGAATTGAATCATGAATCATGAATTGAATCATGAATCATGAATCATGAATTGAATCATGAATCATGAATTGAATCTTGAATTGAATCATAAATCATGAATCATGAATTGAATTCATCAATCATGAATTGAATCATGAATCATGAATCATGAATCGAATCATGAATCTTGAATCATGAATTGAATCATGAATCATGAATTGAATCATGAATCATGAATTGAATCATGAATCATGAATCATGAATCATGAATCATGAATCATGAATCATGAATTGAATCATGAATCATGAATCATGAATTGAATCATGAATCATGAATTGAATCATGAATCATGAATCATGAATCGAATCATGAATCATGAATCAAGAATCATGACTCGAATCATGAATCATGAATCTTGAATCATGAATTGAATCATGAATCATGAATTGAATCATGAATCATGAATCATGAATCGAATCATGAATCATGAATCATGAATCATGAATTGAATCATGAATCATGAATTGAATCATGAATCATGAATCATGAATCATGAATTGAATCATGAATCATGAATCAATAATTGAATCAGGATTCGAATCATGAATTGAATCATGAATCGTGAATTGAATCATGAATCATGAATTATGAATCATGAATTGAATCATAAATCATGAATTGAATCATGAATCATGAATCATGAATCATGAATCATGAATCATGAATCATAAATCATGAATTGAATCATGAATCATGAATCATGAATCGAATCATGAATCATGAATTGAATCATGAATCATGAATTGAATCATGAATCATGAATTGAATCATAAATCATGAATTGAATCATGAATCATGAATCATGAATCATGAATCATGAATCATAAATCATGAATTGAATCATGAATCATGAATTGAATCATGAATCATGAATTGAATCATGAATCATGAATTGAATCATGAATCATGAATCATGAATTGAATCATGAATCATGAATCATGAATTGAATCATGAATTAAATCATGAATCATGAATCATAAATTGAATCATGAATTGAATCATGAATCATGAATCATGAATTGAATCATGAATCATGAATCATGAATTGAATCATGAATCATGAATCATGAATTGAATCATGAATCATGAATTGAATCTTGAATTGAATCATAAATCATGAATCATGAATTGAATCATGAATCATGAATTGAATCATGAATCATGAATCATGAATCGAATCATGAATCTTGAATCATGAATTGAATCATGAATCATGAATTGAATCATGAATCATGAATTGAATCATGAATCATGAATCATGAATTGAATCATGAATCATGAATTGAATCATGAATCTTGAATCATGAATTGAATCATGAATCATGAATTGAATCATGAATCATGAATCATGAATTGAATCATGAATCATGAATTGAATCATGAATCATGAATCATGAATTATGAATTGAATCATGAATCATGAATCATGAATCATGAATTGAATCATGAATCATGAATCATAAATCAAATCATGAATCATGAATTGAATCATGAATCATGAATCATAAATCAAATCATAATTCATAAATTGAATCAGGATTCGAATCATGAATCATGAATTGAATCATGAATTGAATCATGAATCATGAATTGAATCATGAATCATGAATTGAATCATGAATCATGAATCATGAATTGAATCATGAATCATGAATTGATTCATGAATCATGAATCATGAATTGAATCATGAATCATGAATCATGAATCATGAATTGGAATCATGAATCATGAATCATTAATTGAATCAGGATTCGAATCATGAATTGAATCATGAATCGTGAATTGAATCATGAATCATGAATTATGAATCATGAATTGAATCATAAATCATGAATTGAATCATGAATCATGAATCATGAATCATGAATCATGAATCATAAATCATGAATTGAATCATGAATCATGAATCATGAATCGAATCATGAATCATGAATTGAATCATGAATCATGAATTGAATCATGAATCATGAATTGAATCATGAATCATGAATCATGATTTGAATCATGAATTGAATCATGAATCATGAATTGAATCATGAATTAAATCATGAATCATGAATCATAAATTGAATCATGAATTGAATCATGAATCATGAATTGAATCATGAATCATGAATTGAATCATGAATCATGAATTGAATCATGAATCATGAATCATGAATTGAATCATGAATCATGAATTGAATCTTGAATTGAATCATAAATCATGAATCATGAATTGAATTCATCAATCATGAATTGAATCATGAATCATGAATCATGAATCGAATCATGAATCTTGAATCATGAATTGAATCATGAATCATGAATTGATTCATGATCATGATTCTAATCATGATTCATGATTCATGATCATGATTCATGAATCATGATTCATGATTCAATCATGATTCATGATTCAATTCATGATTCATGATTCAATTCATGATTCAAGATTCATGATTCGATTCATGATTCATGATTCATGATTCAATTCATGATTGATGAATTCAATTCATGATTCATGATTTATGATTCAATTCAAGATTCAATTCATGATTCATGATTCAATTCATGATTCATGATTCATGATTCAATTCATGATTCATGATTCAATTCATGATTCATGATTCAATTCATGATTCATGATTCAATTCATGATTCAATTTATGATTCATGATTCATGATTTAATTCATGATTCAATTCATGATTCATGATTCAATTCATGATTCAAATCATGATTCATGATTCATGATTCAATTCATGATTCATGATTCAATTCATGATTCATGATTCAATTCATGATTCATGATTCGATTTCATGATTCATGATTCATGATTCAATTCATGATTTATGATTCATGATTCATGATTCATGATTCATGATTCATGATTCAATTCATGATTTATGATTCAATTCATGATTCATAATTCATGATTCATGATTCAATTCACGATTCATGATTCAATTCATGATTCGAATCCTGATTCAATTAATGATTCATGATTCATGATTCAATTCATGATTCATGATTCATGATTCATGATTCAATTCATGATTCATGATTCATGAATCAATTCATGATTCATGATTCAATTCATGATTCATGATTCATGATTCAATTCATGATTCATGATTCAATTCATGATTCATGATTCAATTCATGATTCAATTCATGATTCATGATTCGAATCCTGATTCAATTTATGAATTATGATTTGATTTATGATTCATGATTCATGATTCAATTCATGATTCATGATTTGATTTATGATTCATGATTCATGATTCAATTCATGATTCATGATTCATGATTCATGATTCAATTCATAATTCATGATTCATGATTCATGATTCAATTCATGATTCATGATTCAATTCATGATTCATGATTCATGATTCAATTCATGATTCATGATTCAATTCATGATTCAAGATTCATGATTCAATTCATGATTCATGATTCAATTCATGATTCATTGATTCAATTCATGATTCATGATTCAATTCATGATTCATGATTCAATTCATGATTCAAGATTCATGATTCGATTCACTGATTCATGATTCATGATTCAATTCATGATTCATGATTCAATTCATGATTCATGATTTATGATTCAATTCAAGATTCAATTCATGATTCATGATTCAATTCATGATTCATGATTCATGATTCAATTCATGATTCATGATTCATGATTCAATTCATGATTCATGATTCATGATTCAATTCATGATTCAATTTATGATTCATGATTCATGATTTAATTCATGATTCAATTCATGATTCATGATTCATGATTCAATTCATGATTCATGATTCATGATTCAATTCATGATTCATGATTCAATTCATGATTCATGATTCAATTCATGATTCATGATTCAATTTCATGATGTTAATGATTCATGAATTCATTGATTCATGATTCATGATTCATGATTCAATTCATGATTTATGATTCAATTCATGATTCATGATTCAATTCATGATTCATGATTCAATTCATGATTCATGATTCGATTCATGATTCATGATTCATGATTCAATTCATGATTTATGATTCATGATTCATGATTCATGATTCATGATTCATGATTCATGATTCAATTCATGATTTATGATTCAATTCATGATTCATAATTCATGATTCATGATTCAATTCACGATTCATGATTCAATTCATGATTCGAATCCTGATTCAATTATTGATTCATGATTCATGATTCAATTCATGATTCATGATTCATGATTCATGATTCAATTCATGATTCATGATTCAATTCATGATTCATGATTCATGATTCATGATTCGATTCATGATTCATGATTCATGATTCAATTCATGATTCATGATTCAATTCATGATTCAAGATTCATGATTCATGATTCGAGTCATGATTCTTGATTCATGATTCATGATTCGATTCATGATTCATGATTCATGATTCAATTCATGATTCATGATTCAATTCATGATTCATGATTCATGATTCAATTCATGATTCATGATTCATGATTCATGATTCATGATTCATGATTCATGATTCAATTCATGATTCATGATTCAATTCATGATTCATGATTCAATTCATGATTCAAGATTCATGATTCGATTCATGATTCATGATTCATGATTCAATTCATGATTGATGAATTCAATTCATGATTCATGATTTATGATTCAATTCAAGATTCAATTCATGATTCATGATTCAATTCATGATTCATGATTCATGATTCCAATTCATGATTCATGATTCAATTCATGATTCATGATTCAATTTCATGAATTCATGATTCAATTCATGATTCAATTTATGATTCATGATTCATGATTTAATTCATGATTCAATTCATGATTCATGATTCCAATTCATGATTCAAATCATGATTCATGATTCATGATTCAATTCATGATTCATGATTCAATTCATGATTCATGATTCAATTCATGATTCATGATTCGATTCATGATTCATGATTCATGATTCAATTCATGATTTATGATTCATGATTCATGATTCATGATTCATGATTCATGATTCAATTCATGATTTATGATTCAATTCATGATTCATAATTCATGATTCATGATTCAATTCACGATTCATGATTCAATTCATGATTCGAATCCTGATTCAATTAATGATTCATGATTCATGATTCAATTCATGATTCATGATTCATGATTCATGATTCAATTCATGATTCATGATTCATGAATCAATTCATGATTCATGATTCAATTCATGATTCATGATTCATGATTCAATTCATGATTCATGATTCAATTCATGATTCATGATTCAATTCATGATTCAATTCATGATTCATGATTCGAATCCTGATTCAATTTATGAATTATGATTTGATTTATGATTCATGATTCATGATTCAATTCATGATTCATGATTTGATTTATGATTCATGATTCATGATTCAATTCATGATTCATGATTCATGATTCATGATTCAATTCATAATTCATGATTCATGATTCATGATTCATGATTCAATTCATGATTCATGATTCAATTCATGATTCATGATTCATGATTCAATTCATGATTCATGATTCAATTCATGATTCAAGATTCATGATTCAATTCATGATTCATGATTCAATTCATGATTCATGATTCATGATTCAATTCATGATTCATGATTCAATTCATGATTCATGATTCAATTCATGATTCAAGATTCATGATTCGATTCATGATTCATGATTCATGATTCAATTCATGATTCATGATTCAATTCATGATTCATGATTTATGATTCAATTCAAGATTCAATTCATGATTCATGATTCAATTCATGATTCATGATTCATGATTCAATCATGATTATTCAATTCATGATTCATGATTCATGATTCAATTCATGATTCATGATTCATGATTCAATTCATGATTCAATTTATGATTCATGATTCATGATTTAATTCATGATTCAATTCATGATTCATGATTCATGATTCAATTCATGATTCATGATTCATGATTCAATTCATGATTCATGATTCAATTCATGATTCATGATTCAATTCATGATTCATGATTCAATTCATGATTTATGATTCATGATTCATGATTCATGATTCATGATTCATGATTCAATTCATGATTTATGATTCAATTCATGATTCATGATTCAATTCATGATTCATGATTCAATTCATGATTCATGATTCGATTCATGATTCATGATTCATGATTCAATTCATGATTTATGATTCATGATTCATGATTCATGATTCATGATTCATGATTCATGATTCAATTCATGATTTATGATTCAATTCATGATTCATAATTCATGATTCATGATTCAATTCACGATTCATGATTCAATTCATGATTCGAATCCTGATTCAATTATTGATTCATGATTCATGATTCAATTCATGATTCATGATTCATGATTCATGATTCAATTCATGATTCATGATTCAATTCATGATTCATGATTCATGATTCATGATTCGATTCATGATTCATGATTCATGATTCAATTCATGATTCATGATTCAATTCATGATTCAAGATTCATGATTCATGATTCGAGTCATGATTCTTGATTCATGATTCATGATTCGATTCATGATTCATGATTCATGATTCAATTCATGATTCATGATTCAATTCATGATTCAAGATTCATGATTCGATTCATGATTCATGATTCAATTCATGATTCATGATTCAATTCATGATTCATGATTCATGATTCGATTCGTGATTCAATTCATGATTCATGATTCGATTCATGATTCATAATTCAATTCATGATTAATGATTCATGATTCAATTCATGATTCATGATTCATGATTCAATTCATGATTCAATTCATGATTCATGATTCATCATTCAATTTATGATTCATGATTCATTATTCAATTCATGATTCATGATTCAATTCATGATTCAAGATTCATGATTCGATTCATGATTCATGATTCATGATTCAATTCATGATTCAATTCATGATTCATGATTCAATTCATGATTCATGATTTGATTCATGATTCATGATTCAATTCATGATTCATGATTCATGATTCAATTCATGATTCATGATTCATGATTCAATTCATGATTCAATTCATGACTCATGAATCATAATTCAATTTATGATTCATGATTCATGATTCATGATTGATGAATTCAATTCATGATTCATGATTCATGATTTATGATTCAATTCAAGATTCAATTCATGATTCATGATTCAATTCATGATTCATGATTCATGATTTAATTCATGATTCATGATTCATGATTCAATTCATGATTCATGACTCATGATTCAATTCATGATTCAATTTATGATTCATGATTCATGATTTAATTCATGATTCAATTCATGATTCATGATTCAATTCATGATTCAATTCATGATTCATGATTCATGATTCAATTCATGATTCATGATTCAATTCATGATTCATGATTCAATTCATGATTCATGATTCGATTCATGATTCATGATTCATGATTCAATTCATGATTTATGATTCATGATTCATGATTCATGATTCATGATTCATGATTCAATTCATGATTCATGATTCGATTCATGATTCATGATTCATGATTCAATTCATGATTCAATTCATGATTCATGATTAGATTCATGATTCTTGATTCATGATTCATGATTCGATTCATGATTCATGATTCATGATTCAATTCATGATTCATGATTCAATTCATGATTCAATTTATGATTCATGATTCATGATTTAATTCATGATTCAATTCATGATTCATGATTCAATTCATGATTCAAATCATGATTCATGATTCATGATTCAATTCATGATTCATGATTCAATTCATGATTCATGATTCGATTCATGATTCATGATTCATGATTCAATTCATGATTTATGATTCATGATTCATGATTCATGATTCATGATTCATGATTCAATTCATGATTTATGATTCAATTCATGATTCATAATTCATGATTCATGATTCAATTCACGATTCATGATTCAATTCATGATTCGAATCCTGATTCAATTAATGATTCATGATTCATGATTCAATTCATGATTCATGATTCATGATTCATGATTCAATTCATGATTCATGATTCATGAATCAATTCATGATTCATGATTCAATTCATGATTCATGATTCATGATTCATGATTCAATTCATGATTCATGATTCAATTCATGATTCATGATTCAATTCATGATTCAATTCATGATTCATGATTCGAATCCTGATTCAATTTATGAATTATGATTTGATTTATGATTCATGATTCATGATTCAATTCATGATTCATGATTTGATTTATGATTCATGATTCATGATTCAATTCATGATTCATGATTCATGATTCATGATTCAATTCATAATTCATGATTCATGATTCATGATTCAATTCATGATTCATGATTCAATTCATGATTCATGATTCATGATTCAATTCATGATTCATGATTCATGATTCATGATTCAATTCATGATTCATGATTCAATTCATGATTCATGATTCAATTCATGATTCAAGATTCATGATTCGATTCATGATTCATGATTCATGATTCAATTCATGATTCATGATTCAATTCATGATTCATGATTTATGATTCAATTCAAGATTCAATTCATGATTCATGATTCAATTCATGATTCATGATTCATGATTCAATTCATGATTCATGATTCATGATTCAATTCATGATTCATGATTCATGATTCAATTCATGGATTCAATTTATGATTCATGATTCATGATTTAATTCATGATTCAATTCATGATTCATGATTCAATTCATGATTCAATTCATGATTCATGATTCATGATTCATGATTCAATTCATGATTCATGATTCAATTCATGATTCATGATTCATGATTCAATTCATGATTCATGATTCATGATTCATGATTCATGATTCATGATTCATGATTCAATTCATGATTCATGATTCAATTCATGATTCATGATTCAATTCATGATTCAAGATTCATGATTCGATTCATGATTCATGATTCATGATTCAATTCATGATTGATGAATTCAATTCATGATTCATGATTTATGATTCAATTCAAGATTCAATTCATGATTCATGATTCAATTCATGATTCATGATTCATGATTCAATTCATGATTCATGATTCAATTCATGATTCATGATTCAATTCATGATTCAATTTATGATTCATGATTCATGATTTAATTCATGATTCAATTCATGATTCATGATTCAATTCATGATTCAAATCATGATTCATGATTCATGATTCAATTCATGATTCATGATTCAATTCATGATTCATGATTCAATTCATGATTCATGATTCGATTCATGATTCATGATTCATGATTCAATTCATGATTTATGATTCATGATTCATGATTCATGATTCATGATTCATGATTCAATTCATGATTTATGATTCAATTCATGATTCATAATTCATGATTCATGATTCAATTCACGATTCATGATTCAATTCATGATTCGAATCCTGATTCAATTAATGATTCATGATTCATGATTCAATTCATGATTCATGATTCATGATTCATGATTCAATTCATGATTCATGATTCATGAATCAATTCATGATTCATGATTCAATTCATGATTCATGATTCATGATTCAATTCATGATTCATGATTCAATTCATGATTCATGATTCAATTCATGATTCAATTCATGATTCATGATTCGAATCCTGATTCAATTTATGAATTATGATTTGATTTATGATTCATGATTCATGATTCAATTCATGATTCATGATTTGATTTATGATTCATGATTCATGATTCAATTCATGATTCATGATTCATGATTCATGATTCAATTCATAATTCATGATTCATGATTCATGATTCAATTCATGATTCATGATTCAATTCATGATTCATGATTCATGATTCAATTCATGATTCATGATTCAATTCATGATTCAAGATTCATGATTCAATTCATGATTCATGATTCAATTCATGATTCATGATTCATGATTCAATTCATGATTCATGATTCAATTCATGATTCATGATTCAATTCATGATTCAAGATTCATGATTCGATTCATGATTCATGATTCATGATTCAATTCATGATTCATGATTCAATTCATGATTCATGATTTATGATTCAATTCAAGATTCAATTCATGATTCATGATTCAATTCATGATTCATGATTCATGATTCAATTCATGATTCATGATTCATGATTCAATTCATGATTCATGATTCATGATTTAATTCATGATTCAATTTATGATTCATGATTCATGATTTAATTCATGATTCAATTCATGATTCATGATTCATGATTCAATTCATGATTCATGATTCATGATTCAATTCATGATTCATGATTCAATTCATGATTCATGATTCAATTCATGATTCATGATTCAATTCATGATTTATGATTCATGATTCATGATTCATGATTCATGATTCATGATTCAATTCAATGCATTTATGATTCAATTCATGATTCATGATTCAATTCATGATTCATGATTCAATTCATGATTCATGATTCGATTCATGATTCATGATTCATGATTCAATTCATGATTTATGATTCATGATTCATGATTCATGATTCATGATTCATGATTCATGATTCAATTCATGATTTATGATTCAATTCATGATTCATAATTCATGATTCATGATTCAATTCACGATTCATGATTCAATTCATGATTCGAATCCTGATTCAATTATTGATTCATGATTCATGATTCAATTCATGATTCATGATTCATGATTCATGATTCAATTCATGATTCATGATTCAATTCATGATTCATGATTCAATTCATGATTCATGATTCATGATTCATGATTCGATTCATGATTCATGATTCATGATTCAATTCATGATTCATGATTCAATTCATGATTCAAGATTCATGATTCATGATTCGAGTCATGATTCTTGATTCATGATTCATGATTCGATTCATGATTCATGATTCATGATTCAATTCATGATTCATGATTCAATTCATGATTCAAGATTCATGATTCGATTCATGATTCATGATTCAATTCATGATTCATGATTCAATTCATGATTCATGATTCATGATTCGATTCGTGATTCAATTCATGATTCATGATTCGATTCATGATTCATAATTCAATTCATGATTAATGATTCATGATTCAATTCATGATTCATGATTCATGATTCAATTCATGATTCAATTCATGATTCATGATTCATCATTCAATTTATGATTCATGATTCATTATTCAATTCATGATTCATGATTCAATTCATGATTCAAGATTCATGATTCGATTCATGATTCATGATTCATGATTCAATTCATGATTCAATTCATGATTCATGATTCAATTCATGATTCATGATTCAATTCATGATTCATGATTCATGATTCAATTCATGATTCAATTCAAGATTCAATTCATGATTCATGATTCAATTCATGACTCATGAATCATAATTCAATTTATGATTCATGATTCATGATTCATGATTGATGAATTCAATTCATGATTCATGATTCATGATTTATGATTCAATTCAAGATTCAATTCATGATTCATGATTCAATTCATGATTCATGATTCATGATTTAATTCATGATTCATGATTCATGATTCAATTCATGATTCATGATTCATGATTCAATTCATGATTCAATTTATGATTCATGATTCATGATTTAATTCATGATTCAATTCATGATTCATGATTCAATTCATGATTCAATTCATGATTCATGATTCATGATTCAATTCATGATTCATGATTCAATTCATGATTCATGATTCAATTCATGATTCATGATTCGATTCATGATTCATGATTCATGATTCAATTCATGATTTATGATTCATGATTCATGATTCATGATTCATGATTCATGATTCAATTCATGATTCATGATTCGATTCATGATTCATGATTCATGATTCAATTCATGATTCAATTCATGATTCATGATTAGATTCATGATTCTTGATTCATGATTCATGATTCGATTCATGATTCATGATTCATGATTCAATTCATGATTCATGATTCAATTCATGATTCAAGATTCATGATTCGATTCATGATTCATGATTCAATTCATGATTCATGATTCATGATTCATGATTCAATTCATGATTCATGATTCAATTCATGATTCAAGATTCATGATTCGATTCATGATTCATGATTCAATTCATGATTCATGATTCAATTCATGATTCATGATTCATGATTCGATTCGTGATTCAATTCATGATTCATGATTCGATTCATGATTCATAATTCAATTCATGATTAATGATTCATGATTCAATTCATAATTCATGATTCATGATTCAATTCATGATTCAATTCATGATTCATGATTCATGATTCAATTTATGATTCATGATTCATGATTCATGATTCAATTCATGATTCAATTAATGATTCATGATTTATGATTCAATTCATGATTCATGATTCAATTCATGATTCATGATTCATGATTCAATTCATGATTCATGATTCGATTCATGATTCATGATTCATGATTCAATTCATGATTCATGATTCAATTCATGATTCAATTCATGATTCATGATTCGATTCATGATTCTTGATTCATGATTCATGATTCGATTCATGATTCATGATTCATGATTCAATTCATGATTAATGATTCAATTCATGATTCAAGATTCATGATTCGATTCATGATTCATGATTCAATCATGATTCATGATTCAATTCATGATTCATGATTCATGATTCGATTCGTGATTCAATTCATGATTCATGATTCGATTCATGATTCATAATTCAATTCATGATTAATGATTCATGATTCAATTCATAATTCATGATTCATGATTCAATTCATGATTCAATTCATGATTCATGATTCATGATTCAATTTATAATTCATGATTCATGATTCATGATTCATGATTCAATTCATGATTCATGATTCATGATTCAATTCATGATTCATGATTCAATTCATGATTCATGATTCATGATTTATGATTAAATTCATGATTCAATTAATGATTCATGATTCATGATTCAATTCATGATTCATGATTCAATTCATGATTCATGATTCATGATTCAATTTATAATTCATGATTCATGATTCATGATTCATGATTCAATTCATGATTCATGATTCATGATTCAATTCATGATTCATGATTCATGATTCATGATTCGATTCATGATTCATGATTCAATTCATGATTCATGATTCATGATTCATGATTCAATTCATGATTCATGATTCAATTCATGATTCAAGATTCATGATTCGATTCATGATTCATGATTCAATTCATGATTCATGATTCAATTCATGATTCATGATTCATGATTCGATTCGTGATTCAATTCATGATTCATGATTCGATTCATGATTCATAATTCAATTCATGATTAATGATTCATGATTCAATTCATAATTCATGATTCATGATTCAATCATGATTCAATTCATGATTCATGATTCATGATTCAATTATGATTCATGATTCATGATTCATGATTCAATTCATGATTCAATTAATGATTCATGATTTATGATTCAATTCATGATTCATGATTCAATTCATGATTCATGATTCATGATTCAATTCATGATTCATGATTCGATTCATGATTCATGATTCATGATTCAATTCATGATTCATGATTCAATTCATGATTCAATTCATGATTCATGATTCGATTCATGATTCTTGATTCATGATTCATGATTCGATTCATGATTCATGATTCATGATTCAATTCATGATTAATGATTCAATTCATGATTCAAGATTCATGATTCGATTCATGATTCATTATTCAATTCATGATTCATGATTCAATTCATGATTCATGATTCATGATTCGATTCGTGATTCAATTCATGATTCATGATTCGATTCATGATTCATAATTCAATTCATGATTAATGATTCATGATTCAATTCATAATTCATGATTCATGATTCAATTCATGATTCAATTCATGATTCATGATTCATGATTCAATTTATAATTCATGATTCATGATTCATGATTCATGATTCAATTCATGATTCATGATTCATGATTCAATTCATGATTCATGATTCAATTCATGATTCATGATTCATGATTTATGATTAAATTCATGATTCAATTAATGATTCATGATTCATGATTCAATTCATGATTCATGATTCAATTCATGATTCATGATTCATGATTCAATTTATAATTCATGATTCATGATTCATGATTCATGATTCAATTCATGATTCATGATTCATGATTCAATTCATGATTCATGATTCATGATTTATGATTCAATTCATGATTCAATTAATGATTCATGATTCATGATTCAATTCATGATTCATGATTCAATTCATGATTCTTGATTCATGATTCATGATTCAATTCATGATTCATGATTCATGATTCAATTCATGATTCATGATTCATGATTCATGATTCAATTCATGATTCAAGATTCATGATTCAATTCATGATTCATGATTCATGATTCAATTCATGATTCATGATTCATGATTCAATTCATGATTCATGATTCAATTCATGATTCATGATTCGATTCATGATTCATGATTCAATTCATGATTCATGATTTAATTCATGATTCATGATTCAATTCATGACTCATGAATCATGATTCAATTTATAATTCATGATTCATGATTCATGATTGATGAATTCAATTCATGATTCATGATTCATAAATTATGATTTAATTCATGATTCAATTCATAATTCATGATTTATGATTCAATTTATGGTTTATGATTCATGATTCAATTCATAATTCATAATTCATGATTCATGACTCAATTCATGATTCATGATTCAATTCATGTTTCATGATTCATGATTCAAATTCATGATTCATGATTAATTTCATGATTCATGATTCAATTCATGATTCATGATTCATGTTTCATTTCATGATTCATGATTCATGATTCATGATTCATGATTCAATTCATGATTCATGATTCATGATTAAATTCATGATTCAATTCATGATTCATGATTCATGATTCAATTTATTATTCATGATTCGTGATTTAATTCATGATTCAATTCATGATTCATGATTCAATTCAGGATTCATGATTTATGATTCAATTCATGATTCATGATTCAATTCATGATTCATGATTCATGATTCAATTCATGATTCAATTTATGATTCATGATTCATGATTCATGATTCAATTCATGATTCAATTCATGATTCATGATTCAATTCATGATTCAATTCATGATTCATGATTTATGATTCAATTGATGATTCATGATTCAATTCATGATTCATGATTCAATTCATGATTCATGATTCATGATTCAATTCATGATTCAATTCATGATTCATGATTCATGATTCAATTCATGATTCATGATTCATGATTCAATTCATGATTCATGATTCAATTCATGATTCAATTCATGATTCATGATTCGATTCATGATTCTTGATTCATGATTTATGATTCAATTCATGGTTCATGATTCATGATTCAATTCATAATTCATAATTCATGATTCATGACTCAATTCATGATTCATGTTTCATGATTCAATTCATGTTTCATGATTCATTATTCGATTCATTATTCATGATTAATGATTCAATTCATGATTCATGATTCAATTCATGATTCATGATTCATGTTTCATTTCATGATTCATGATTCATGATTCAATTCATGATTCAATTCATGATTCATGATTCATGATTCAATTCATGATTCACTTCATGATTCATGATTCATGATTCAATTTATTAATCATGATTCGTGATTTAATTCATGATTCAATTCATGATTCATGATTCAATTCAGGATTCAATTCATGATTCATGATTCATGATTCAATTCATGATTCATGATTCATGATTCAATTCATGATTCATGATTCGATTCATGATTCATGATTCAATTCATGATTCGAATCCTGATTCAATTTATGATTCATGATTTGATTTATGATTCATGATTCATGATTCATGATTCAATTCATGATTCATGATTTGATTTATGATTCATGATTCATGATTCAATTCATGATTCATGATTCATGATTCATGATTCAATTCATGATTCATGATTCATGATTCATGATTCGATTTCTGATTCATAATTCATGATTCATGATTAAATTCATGATTCATGATTCAATTCATGATTCATGATTCGATTCATGATTTTTGATTCATGATTCATGATTCGATCCATGATTCATGATTAATGATTCACTTCATGATTCATGATTCATGATTCATGATTCAATTCATAATTCATGATTCATGATTCATGATTCAATTCATGATTCATGATTCAATTCATGATTCATGATTCATGATTCAATTCATGATTCATGATTCATGATTCATGATTCATGATTCATGATTCATGATTCAATTCATGATTCATGATTCAATTCATGATTCATGATTCAATTCATGATTCAAGATTCATGATTCGATTCATGATTCATGATTCATGATTCAATTCATGATTGATGAATTCAATTCATGATTCATGATTTATGATTCAATTCAAGATTCAATTCATGATTCATGATTCAATTCATGATTCATGATTCATGATTCAATTCATGATTCATGATTCATGATTCAATTCATGATTCATGATTCATGATTCAATTCATGATTCAATTTATGATTCATGATTCATGATTTAATTCATGATTCAATTCATGATTCATGATTCAATTCATGATTCAAATCATGATTCATGATTCATGATTCAATTCATGATTCATGATTCAATTCATGATTCATGATTCAATTCATGATTCATGATTCGATTCATGATTCATGATTCATGATTCAATTCATGATTCATGATTCAATTCATGATTTATGATTCAATTCATGATTCATAATTCATTATTCATGATTCAATTCACGATTCATGATTCAATTCATGATTCGAATCCTGATTCAATTAATGATTCATGATTCATGATTCAATTCATGATTCATGATTCATGATTCATGATTCAATTCATGATTCATGATTCATGAATCAATTCATGATTCATGATTCAATTCATGATTCATGATTCATGATTCATGATTCAATTCATGATTCAATTCATGATTCATGATTCAATTCATGATTCAATTCATGATTCATGATTCGAATCCTGATTCAATTTATGAATTATGATTTGATTTATGATTCATGATTCATGATTCAATTCATGATTCATGATTTGATTTATGATTCATGATTCATGATTCAATTCATGATTCATGATTCATGATTCATGATTCAATTCATAATTCATGATTCATGATTCATGATTCAATTCATGATTCATGATTCAATTCATGATTCATGATTCATGATTCAATTCATGATTCATGATTCATGATTCATGATTCAATTCATGATTCATGATTCAATTCATGATTCATGATTCAATTCATGATTCAAGATTCATGATTCGATTCATGATTCATGATTCATGATTCAATTCATGATTCATGATTCAATTCATGATTCATGATTTATGATTCAATTCAAGATTCAATTCATGATTCATGATTCAATTCATGATTCATGATTCAATTCATGATTCATGATTCAATTCATGATTTATGATTCATGATTCATGATTCATGATTCATGATTCAATTCATGATTTATGATTCAATTCATGATTCATGATTCAATTCATGATTCATGATTCAATTCATGATTCATGATTCGATTCATGATTCATGATTCATGATTCAATTCATGATTTATGATTCATGATTCATGATTCATGATTCATGATTCATGATTCAATTCATGATTTATGATTCAATTCATGATTCATAATTCATGATTCATGATTCAATTCACGATTCATGATTCAATTCATGATTCGAATCCTGATTCAATTAATGATTCATGATTCATGATTCAATTCATGATTCATGATTCATGATTCATGATTCAATTCATGATTCATGATTCAATTCATGATTCATGATTCAATTCATGATTCATGATTCATGATTCATGATTCAATTCATGATTCATAATTCATGATTCAATTCATGATTCATGATTCAATTCATGATTCAATTCATGATTCATGATTCGAGTCATGATTCTTGATTCATGATTCATGATTCGATTCATGATTCATGATTCATGATTCAATTCATGATTCATGATTCAATTCATGATTCAAGATTCATGATTCGATTCATGATTCATGATTCAATTCATGATTCATGATTCAATTCATGATTCATGATTCATGATTCGATTCGTGATTCAATTCATGATTCATGATTCGATTCATGATTCATAATTCAATTCATGATTAATGATTCATGATTCAATTCATGATTCATGATTCATGATTCAATTCATGATTCAATTCATGATTCATGATTCATGATTCAATTTATGATTCATGATTCATGATTCAATTCATGATTCATGATTCAATTCATGATTCAAGATTCATGATTCGATTCATGATTCATGATTCATGATTCAATTCATGATTCATGATTCAATTCATGATTCATGATTTGATTCATGATTCATGATTCAATTCATGATTCATGATTCAATTCATGATTCATGATTCATGATTCAATTCATGATTCAATTCATGACTCATGAATCATAATTCAATTTATGATTCATGATTCATGATTGATGAATTCAATTCATGATTCATGATTCATGATTTATGATTCAATTCAAGATTCAATTCATGATTCATGATTCAATTCATGATTCATGATTCATGATTTAATTCATGATTCATGATTCATGATTCAATTCATGATTCATGATTCATGATTCAATTCATGATTCAATTTATGATTCATGATTCATGATTTAATTCATGATTCAATTCATGATTCATGATTCAATTCATGATTCAATTCATGATTCATGATTCATGATTCAATTCATGATTCATGATTCAATTCATGATTCATGATTCAATTCATGATTCATGATTCGATTCATGATTCATGATTCATGATTCAATTCATGATTTATGATTCATGATTCATGATTCATGATTCATGATTCATGATTCAATTCATGATTCATGATTCGATTCATGATTCATGATTCATGATTCAATTCATGATTCATGATTCAATTCATGATTCAATTCATGATTCATGATTAGATTCATGATTCTTGATTCATGATTCATGATTCGATTCATGATTCATGATTCATGATTCAATTCATGATTCATGATTCAATTCATGATTCAAGATTCATGATTCGATTCATGATTCATGATTCAATTCATGATTCATGATTCATGATTCATGATTCAATTCATGATTCATGATTCAATTCATGATTCAAGATTCATGATTCGATTCATGATTCATGATTCAATTCATGATTCATGATTCAATTCATGATTCATGATTCATGATTCGATTCGTGATTCAATTCATGATTCATGATTCGATTCATGATTCATAATTCAATTCATGATTAATGATTCATGATTCAATTCATAATTCATGATTCATGATTCAATTCATGATTCAATTCATGATTCATGATTCATAATTCAATTTATGATTCATGATTCATGATTCATGATTCAATTCATGATTCATGATTCATGATTCAATTCATGATTCATGATTCAATTCATGATTCATGATTTATGATTTATGATTAAATTCATGATTCAATTAATGATTCATGATTTATGATTCAATTCATGATTCATGATTCAATTCATGATTCATGATTCATGATTCAATTCATGATTCATGATTCGATTCATGATTCATGATTCATGATTCAATTCATGATTCATGATTCAATTCATGATTCAATTCATGATTCATGATTCGATTCATGATTCTTGATTCATGATTCATGATTCGATTCATGATTCATGATTCATGATTCAATTCATGATTAATGATTCAATTCATGATTCAAGATTCATGATTCGATTCATGATTCATGATTCAATTCATGATTCATGATTCAATTCATGATTCATGATTCATGATTCGATTCGTGATTCAATTCATGATTCATGATTCGATTCATGATTCATAATTCAATTCATGATTAATGATTCATGATTCAATTCATAATTCATGATTCATAATTCAATTCATGATTCAATTCATGATTCATGATTCATGATTCAATTTATAATTCATGATTCATGATTCATGATTCATGATTCAATTCATGATTCATGATTCATGATTCAATTCATGATTCATGATTCAATTCATGATTCATGATTCATGATTTATGATTAAATTCATGATTCA
Source organism: Mixophyes fleayi (assembly GCF_038048845.1). Taxonomy (NCBI): domain Eukaryota; kingdom Metazoa; phylum Chordata; class Amphibia; order Anura; family Limnodynastidae; genus Mixophyes; species Mixophyes fleayi. Next base: position 9,404 of record NW_027447067.1, on the reverse strand, counting down.
ATTAATGATTCATGATTCATGATTCAATTCATGATTCATGATTCAATTCATGATTCATGATTCATGATTCAATTTATAATTCATGATTCATGATTCATGATTCATGATTCAATTCATGATTCATGATTCATGATTCAATTCATGATTCATGATTCATGATTCAATTCATGATTCATGATTCATGATTTATGATTCAATTAATGATTCAATTAATGATTCATGATTCATGATTCAATTCATGATTCATGATTCAATTCATGATTCTTGATTCATGATTCATGATTCAATTCATGATTCATGATTCATGATTCAATTCATGATTCATGATTCATGATTCATGATTCAATTCATGATTCAAGATTCATGATTCAATTCATGATTCATGATTCATGATTCAATTCATGATTCATGATTCATGATTCAATTCATGATTCATGATTCAATTCATGATTCATGATTCGATTCATGATTCATGATTCGATTCATGATTCATGATTCAATTCATGATTCATGATTTAATTCATGATTCATGATTCAATTCATGATTCAATTCATGACTCATGAATCATGATTCAATTTATGATTCATGATTCATGATTCATGATTGATGAATTCAATTCATGATTCATGATTCATAAATTATGATTTAATTCATGATTCAATTCATAATTCATGATTTATGATTCAATTTATGGTTTATGATTCATGATTCAATTCATAATTCATAATTCATGATTCATGACTCAATTCATGATTCATGATTCAATTCATGTTTCATGATTCATGATTCAAATTCATGATTCATGATTAATTTCATGATTCATGATTCAATTCATGATTCATGATTCATGTTTCATTTCATGATTCATGATTCATGATTCAATTCATGATTCATGATTCATGATTCAATTCATGATTCATGATTCATGATTAAATTCATGATTCAATTCATGATTCATGATTCATGATTCAATTTATTATTCATGATTCGTGATTTAATTCATGATTCAATTCATGATTCATGATTCAATTCAGGATTCAATTTATGATTCATGATTCATGATTCAATTCATGATTCATGATTCATGATTCAATTCATGATTCATGATTCAATTCAGGATTCAATTTATGATTCATGATTCATGATTCAATTCATGATTCATGATTCATGATTCAATTCATGATTCATGATTCGATTCATGATTCATGATTCATGATTCATGATTCAAATCATGATTTATAATTCATGATTCATGATTCAATTCATGATTCATGATTCAATTCATGATTCGAATCCTGATTCAATTTATGATTCATGATTTGATTTATGATTCATGATTCATGATTCATGATTCAATTTATGATTCATGATTTGATTTATGATTCATGATTCATGATTCAATTCATGATTCATGATTCATGATTCATGATTCAATTCATGATTCATGATTCATGATTCAATTCATGATTCATGATTCGATTAATGATTTTTGATTCATGATTCATGATTCGATTCATGATTCATGATTCATGATTCATGATTCAATTCATAATTCATGATTCATGATTCATGATTCAATTCATGATTCATGATTCAATTCATGATTCTTGATTCATGATTCATGATTCGATTCACGATTCATGATTCATGATTCAATTCATGATTCTTGATTCATGATTCATGATTCGATTCATGATTCATGATTCATGATTCATGATTCAATTCATGATTCACGATTCATGATTCGATTCATGATTCATGATTCATGATTCAATTCATGATTCATGATTCAATTCATGATTCATGATTCAATTCATGATTCAATTCATGATTCATTATTTGATTCATGATTCTTGATTCATGATTTATGATTCAATTCATGGTTCATGATTCATGATTCAATTCATAATTCATAATTCATGACTCAATTCATGATTCATGTTTCATGATTCAATTCATGTTTCATGATTCATTATTCGATTCATGATTCATGATTAATGATTCAATTCATGATTCATGATTCAATTCATGATTCATGATTCATGTTTCATTTCATGATTCATGATTCATGATTCAATTCATGATTCATGATTCATGATTCAATTCATGATTCATGATTCATGATTCAATTCATGATTCACTTCATAATTCATGATTCATGATTCAATTTATTAATCATGATTCGTGATTTAATTCATGATTCAATTCATGATTCATGATTCAATTCAGGATTCAATTCATTATTCATGATTCATGATTCAATTCATGATTCATGATGCATGATTCAATTCATGATTCATGATTCGATTCATGATTCATGATTCAATTCATGATTCGAATCCTGATTCAATTTATGATTCAAGATTTGATTTATGATTCATGATTCATGATTCAATTCATGATTCATGATTTGATTTATGATTCATGATTCATGATTCAATTCATGATTCATGATTCATGATTCATGATTCAATTCATGATTCATGATTCATGATTCATGATTCGATTTCTGATTCATGATTCATGATTCATGATTCAATTCATGATTCATGATTCAATTCATGATTTTTGATTCATGATTCATGATTCGATCCATGATTCATGATTCATGAATCACTTCATGATTCATGATTAATGATTCATGCTTCATGATTCAATTCATGATTCATGATTCAATTCATGATTCATGATTCATGATTCAATTCATGATTCATGATTCAATTCATGATTCATGATTCAATTCATGATTCATGATTCATGATTCAATTCATGATTCATGATTCAATTCATGATTCATGATTCATGATTCAATTCATGATTCATGATTCAATTCATGATTCATGATTCATGATTCAATTCATGATTCATGATTCATGATTCAATTCATGATTCATGATTCAATTCATGATTCATGATTCATGATTCAATTCATGATTCATGATTCAATTCATGATTCATGATTCATGATTCAATTCATGATTCATGATTCAATTCATGATTCATGATTCAATTCATGATTCATGATTCAATTCATGATTCATGATTCAATTCATGATTCATGATTCATGATTCAATTCATGATTCATGATTCATGATTCATGATTCATGATTCAATTCATGATTCATGATTCAATTCATGATTCAAGATTCATGATTCGATTCATGATTCATGATTCATGATTCAATTCATGATGCATGATTCAATTCATGATTCATGATTCAATTCATGATTCATGATTCGATTCATGATTCATGATTCATGATTCAATTCATGATTCATGATTCATGATTCAATTCATGATTCAATTCATGACTCATGAATCATGATTCAATTTATGATTCATGATTCATGATTCATGATTGATGAATTCAATTCATGATTCATGATTTATGATTCAATTCAAGATTCAATTCATGATTCAGGATTCAATTCATGATTCATGATTCATGATTCAATTCATGATTCATGATTCATGATTCAATTCATGATTCATGATTCAATTCATGATTCAATTTATGATTCATGATTCATGATTTAATTCATGATTCAATTCATGATTCATGATTCAATTCATGATTCATGATTCATGATTCAATTCATGATTCATGATTCAATTCATGATTCATGATTCATGATTCATGATTCATGATTCAATTCATGATTCATGATTCATGATTCAATTCATGATTCATGATTCAATTCATGATTCAATTCATGATTCATGATTCGAGTCATGATTCTTGATTCATGATTCATGATTCAATTCATGATTCATGATTCATGATTCAATTCATGATTCATGATTCAATTCATGATTCAAGATTCATGATTCGATTCATGATTCATGATTCAATTCATGATTCATTATTCAATTCATGATTCATGATTCATGATTCGATTCGTGATTCAATTCATGATTCATGATTCGATTCATGATTCATAATTCAATTCATGATTAATGATTCATGATTCAATTCATGATTCATGATTCAATTCATGATTCAATTCATGATTCATGATTCATGATTCAATTCATGATTCATGATTCATGATTCAATTCATGATTCATGATTCAATTCATGATTCATGATTCAATTCATGATTCATGATTCGATTCATGATTCATGATTCGATTCATGATTCATGATTCAATTCATGATTCATGATTCATGATTCAATTCATGATTCATGATTCATGATTCAATTCATGATTCAATTCATGACTCATGAATCATAATTCAATTTATGATTCATGATTCATGATTGATGAATTCAATTCATGATTCATGATTCATGATTTATGATTCAATTCAAGATTCAATTCATGATTCATGATTCAATTCATGATTCATGATTCAATTCATGATTCATGATTCATGATTCAATTCATGATTCATGATTCATGATTCAATTCATGATTCAATTTATGATTCATGATTCATGATTTAATTCATGATTCAATTCATGATTCATGATTCAATTCATGATTCAATTCATGATTCATGATTCATGATTCAATTCATGATTCATGATTCAATTCATGATTCATGATTCAATTCATGATTTATGATTCATGATTCATGATTCATGATTCATGATTCATGATTCAATTCATGATTCATGATTCGATTCATGATTCATGATTCATGATTCAATTCATGATTCATGATTCAATTCATGATTCAATTCATGATTCATGATTCGATTCATGATTCTTGATTCATGATTCATGATTCGATTCATGATTCATGATTCATGATTCAATTCATGATTCATGATTCAATTCATGATTCAAGATTCATGATTCAATTCATGATTCATGATTCAATTCATGATTCATGATTCATGATTCGATTCGTGATTCAATTCATGATTCATGATTCGATTCATGATTCATAATTCAATTCATGATTAATGATTCATGATTCAATTCATAATTCATGATTCATGATTCAATTCATGATTCAATTCATGATTCATGATTCATGATTCAATTTATGATTCATGATTCATAATTCATGATTCATGATTCAATTCATGATTCATGATTCATGATTCATGATTCAATTCATGATTCATGATTCAATTCATGATTCATGATTCATGATTTATGATTAAATTCATGATTCAATTAATGATTCATGATTCATGATTCAATTCATGATTCATGATTCATGAATTATGATTCAATTCATGATTCATGATTCATGATTCAATTCATAATTCATGATTCATGATTCATGATTCAATTCATGATTCATGATTCAATTCATGATTCTTGATTCATGATTCATGATTCAATTCATGATTCATGATTCATGATTCAATTCATGATTCATGATTCATGATTCATGATTCAATTCATGATTCAAGATTCATGATTCAATTCATGATTCATGATTCATGATTCAATTCATGATTCATGATTCATGATTCAATTCATGATTTATGATTTAATTCATGATTCATGATTCAATTCATGATTCAATTCATGACTCATGAATCATGATTCAATTTATGATTCATGATTCATGATTCATGATTGATGAATTCAATTCATGATTCATGATTCATAATTTATGATTTAATTCATGATTCAATTCATGACTCATGAATCATGATTCAATTTATGATTCATGATTCATGATTCATGATTGATGAATTCAATTCATGATTCATGATTCATAATTTATGATTTAATTCATGATTCAATTCATGACTCATGAATCATGATTCAATTTATGATTCATGATTCATGATTCATGATTCATGATTCAATTCATGATTCATGATTCATGATTCAATTCATGATTCAATTCATGATTCATGATTCATGATTCAATTCATGATTTATGATTCAATTCATGATTCATGATTCGATTCATGATTCATGATTCATGATTCAATTCATGATTTATGATTCATGATTGATGATTCAATTCATGATTCATGATTCAATTCATGATTCAAATCCTGATTCAATTCATAATTCATGATTCAATTCATGATTCATGATTCATGATTCATAATTCATGATTCAATTCATGATTCATGATTCAATTCATGATTCATGATTCAATTCATGATTCAATTCATGATTCATGATTCGATTCTTGATTCTTGATTCATGATTCATGATTCGATTCATGATTCATGATTCATGATTCAATTCATGATTCATGATTTATGATTCATGATTCAATTCATAATTCATGATTCATGATTCATGATTCGATTCATGATTCTTGACTCATGATTCATGATTCGATTCATGATTCATGATTCATGATTCATGATTTAATTCATGATTCATGATTCAATTCATGATTCAAGATTCATGATTCGATTCATGATTCATGATTCAATTCATGATTCATGATTCAATTCATGATTCATGATTCATGATTCGATTCGTGATTCAATTCATGATTCATGATTCAATTCATGATTCATGATTCAATTTATGATTAATGATTCATGATTCAATTCATGATTCATGATTCATGATTCAATTCATGATTCAATTCATGATTCATGATTCATGATTCAATTTATGATTCATGATTCATGATTCATGATTCATGATTCAATTCATGATTCATGATTCATGATTCAATTCATGATTCAATTCATGATTCATGATTAATTTCATGATTCATGATTCATGATTCAATTCATGATTCATGATTCATGATTCATGATTCATGATTCATGATTCATGATTAAATTCATGATTCATGATTCATGAATTATGATTCAATTCATGATTCATGATTCATGATTCATGATTCATGATTCAATTCATGATTCACTTCATGATTCATGATTCATGATTTAATTTATAATTCATGATTCAATTCATGATTTAAGATTCATGATTCGATTCATGATTCATGATTCAATTCATGATTCATGATTCATGTTTCGATTCATGATTCAATTCATGATTCATGATTCGATTCATGATTCATGATTCAATTCATGATTCATAATTCATGATTTATGATTCAATTCATAATTCATAATTCATGATTCAATTCATGATTCATGATTCAATTCATGATTCATGATTCATGATTCAATTCATGATTCATGATTCATGATTCGATTCATGATTCATGATTTATGATTCAATTCATGATTCATGATTCATGATTCAATTCATGATCCATGATTCAATTCATGTTTCATGATTCATGATTCGATTCATGATTCATGATTAATGATTAAATTCATGATTCATGACTCAATTCATGATTCATGATTCATGATTCAATTCATGTTTCTTGATTCATTATTCGATTCATGATTCATGATTCATGATTCAATTCATGATTCATGATTCAATTCATGATTCATGATTCATGTTTCATTTCATGATTCATGATTCATGATTCAATTCATGATTCATGATTCATGATTCAATTCATGATTCATGATTCATGATTCAATTCATGATTCACTTCATGATTCATAATTCATGATTCAATTTATTATTCATGATTCGTGATTTAATTCATGATTCAATTCATGATTCATGAATTAATTCAGGATTCAATTCATGATTCAATTCATGATTCATGAATTAATTCAGGATTCAATTCATGATTCAATTCATGATTCATGATTCATGATTCAATTCATGATTCATGATCCGATTCATGATTCATGATTCAATTCATGATTCGAATCCTGATTCAATTTATGATTCATGATTTGATTTATGATTCATAGTTCATGATTCATGATTCAATTCATGATTCATGATTTGATTTATGATTCATGATTCATGATTCAATTCATGATTCATGATTCATGATTCATGATTCATGATTCGATTTCTGATTCATGATTCATGATTCATGATAAAATTCATGATTCATGATTCATGATTCATGATTCATGATTCGATTTCTGATTCATGATTCATGATTCATGATTCATGATTCGATTCATGATTCATGATTCATGATTCACTTCATGATTCATGATTCATGATTCATGATTCATGATTCAATTCATGATTCATGATTCATGATTCATGATTCAATTCATAATTCATGATTCATGATTCAATTCATGATTCATGATTCATGAATTATGATTGATGAATTCAATTCATGATTCATGATTTATGATTCAATTCAAGATTTAATTCATGATTCATGATTCAATTCATGATTCATGATTCATGATTCAATTCATGATTCATGATTCATGATTCAATTCATGATTCATGATTCATGATTCAATTCATGATTCAATTTATGATTCATGATTCATGATTTAATTCATGATTCAATTCATGATTCATGATTCAATTCATGATTCAATTCATGATTCATGATTCATGATTCAATTCATGATTCATGATTCAATTCATGATTCATGATTCATGATTCGATTCATGATTCATGATTCATGATTCAATTCATGATTTATGATTCATGATTCATGATTCATGATTCATGATTCAATTCATGATTTATGATTCAATTCATGATTCATAATTCATGATTCATGATTCAATTCACGATTCATGATTCAATTCATGATTCGAATCCTGATTCAATTAATGATTAATGATTCATGATTCAATTCATGATTCATGATTCATGATTCATGATTAAATTCATGATTCATGATTCAATTTATGATTCATGATTCGATTCATGATTCTTGATTCATGATTCATGATTCGATTCATGATTCATGATTCAATTCATGATTCATGATTCGATTCATGATTCATGATTCATGATTCAATTCATGATTCATGATTCAATTCATGATTCAATTCATGATTCATGATTCGATTTATGATTCTTGATTCATGATTCATGATTCGATTCATGATTCATGATTCATGATTCAATTCATGATTCATAATTCAATTCATGATTCAAGATTCATGATTCGATTCATGATTCATGATTCAATTAATGATTCATGATTCAATTCATGATTCATGATTCATGATTCGATTCGTGATTCAATTCATGATTCATGATTCGATTCATGATTCATAATTCAATTCATGATTAATGATTCATGATTCAATTCATAATTCATGATTCATGATTCAATTCATGATTCAATTCATGATTCATAATTCATGATTCAATTTATGATTCATGATTCATGATTCATGATTCATGATTCAATTCATGATTCATGATTCATGATTCAATTCATGATTCATGATTCAATTCATGATTCATGATTCATGATTTATGATTAAATTCATGATTCAATTAATGATTCATGATTCATGATTCAATTCATGATTCATGATTCATGATTCAATTCATGATTCATGATTCAATTCATGATTCATGATTCATGATTTATGATTAAATTCATGATTCAATTAATTATTCATGATTCATGATTCAATTCATA
>NW_027447066.1:10000-38526 GCF_038048845.1 Mixophyes fleayi | reverse complement strand
TTTTCTCTTGGAAACAATGACTTACATCAATTCTTTTACATAATTCTTGTTTCTGATGACATTTCTAACATTGCCCACAATTATCAACTTTCTAAGTCTTTCTGAGCAAGAGAAATCGCAAAACAGTCATTTCTTCATTGCCGTCCAAAAACAACGGTTATTTTACACTCCGGTCTCCCTTTCTCTTGGAAACAATGACTTACATCAATTCTTTTACATAATTCTTGTTTCTCATGACATTTCTAACATTGCCCACAATTATCAACTTTCTAAGTCTTTCTGAGCAAGAGAATTCGCAAAACAGTCATTTCTTCATTGCCGTCCAAAAACAACGCTTTTTTACACTCCTGTCTCCCTTTCTCTTGGAAACAATGACTTACATCAATTCTTTTACATAATTCTTGTTTCTCATGACATTTCTAACATTGCCCACAATTATCAACTTTCTAAGTCTTTCTGAGCAGGAGAAATCGCAAAACATAGTCATTTCTTCATTGGCGTCCAAAAACAACGCTTTTTTACACTCCTGTCTCACTTTCTCTTGGAAACAATGACTTACATCAATTCTTTTACATAATTCTTGTTTCTCATGACATTTCTTACATTGCCCACAATTATCAACTTCCTAAGTCTTTCTGAGCAGGAGAAATCGCAAAACATAGTCATTTCTTCATTGCCGTCCAAAAACAACGCTTTTTTACACTCCTGTCTCCCTTTCTCTTGGAAACAATGACTTACATCAATTCTTTTACATAATTCTTGTTTCTCATGACATTTCTAACATTGCCCACAATTATCAACTTTCTAAGTCTTTCTGAGCAAGAGAAATCGCAAAACAGTCATTTCTTCATTGCCGTCCAAAAACAACGCTTTTTTACACTCCGGTCTCCCTTTCTCTTGGAAACAATGACTTACATCAATTCTTTTACATAATTCTTGTTTCTCATGACATTTCTAACATTGCCCACAATTATCAACTTTCTAAGTCTTTCTGAGCAGGAGAAATCGCAAAACAGTCATTTCTTCATTGGCGTCCAAAAACAACGCTTTTTTACACTCCTGTCTCCCTTTCTCTTGGAAACAATGACTTACATCAATTCTTTTACATAATTCTTGTTTCTCATGACATTTCTAACATTACCCACAATTATCAACTTTCTAAGTTTTTCTGAGCAAGAGAAATCGCAAAACAGTCATTTCTTCATTGCCGTCCAAAAACAACGCTTTTTTACACTCCGGTCTCCTTTCTCTTGGAAACAATGACTTACATCAATTCTTTTACATAATTCTTGTTTCTCATGACATTTCTAACATTGCCCACAATTATCAACTCTCTAAGTCTTTCTGAGCAGGAGAAATCGCAAAACATAGTCATTTCTTCATTGCCGTCCAAAAACAACGCTTTTTTACACTTCTGTCTCCCTTTCTCTTGGAAACAATGACTTACATCAATTCTTTTACATAATTCTTGTTTCTCATGACATTTCTAACATTGCCCACAATTATCAACTTTCTAAGTCTTTCTGAGCAAGAGAAATCGCAAAACAGTTATTTCTTCATTGCCGTCCAAAAACAACGCTTTTTTACACTCCGGTCTCCCTTTCTCTTGGAAACAATGACTTACATCAATCCTTTTACATAATTCTTGTTTCTCATGACATTTCTTACATTGCCCACAATTATCAACTTTCTAAGTCTTTCTGAGCAGGAGAAATCGCAAAACATAGTCATTTCTTCATTGCCGTCTAAAAACAACGCTTTTTTACACTCCTGTCTCCCTTTCTCTTGGAAACAATGACTTACATCAATTCTTTTACATAATTCTTGTTTCTCATGACATTCTAACATTGCCCACAATTATCAACTTTCTAAGTCTTTCTGAGCAAGAGAAATCACAAAAGAGTCATTTCTTCATTGCCGTCCAAAAACAATGCTTTTTTACACTCCGGTCTCCCTTTCTCTTGGAAACAATGACTTACATCAATTCTTTTACATAATTCTTGTTTCTCATGACATTTCTAACATTGCCCACAATTATCAACTTTCTAAGTCTTTCTGAGCAAGAGAAATCGCAAAACAGTCATTTCTTTATTGCCGTCCAAAAACAACGCTTTTTTACACTCCGGTCTCCCTTTCTCTTGGAAACAATGACTTACATCAATTCTTTTACATAATTCTTGTTTCTCATGACATTTCTAACATTGCCCACAATTATCAACTTTCTAAGTCTTTCTAAACAGGAGAAATCGCAAAACATAGTCATTTCTTCATTGCCGTCCAAAAACAACGCTTTTTTACACTCCTGTCTCCTTTCTCTTGGAAACAATGACTTACATCAATTCTTTTACATAATTCTTGTTTCTCATGACATTTCTTACATTGCCCACAATTATCAACTTTCTAAGTCTTTCTGAGCAGGAGAAATCGCAAAACATAGTCATTTCTTCATTGCCGTCCAAAAACAACGCTTTTTTACACTCCTGTCTCCCTTTCTCTTGGAAACAATGACTTACATCAATTCTTTTACATAATTCTTGTTTCTCATGACATTTCTAACATTGCCCACAATTATCAACTTTCTAAGTCTTTCTGAGCAAGAGAAATCACAAAAGAGACATTTCTTCATTGCCGTCCAAAAACAACGCTTTTTTACACTCCGGTCTCCCTTTCTCTTGGAAACAATGACTTACATCAATTCTTTTACATAATTCTTGTTCTCATGACATTTCTAACATTGCCCACAATTATCAACTTTCTAAGTCTTTCTGAGCAGGAGAAATCGCAAAACAGTCATTTCTTCATTGCCGTCCAAAAACAACGCTTTTTTACACTGTGGTCTCCCTTTCTCTTGGAATCAATGACTTACATCAATTCTTTTACATAATTCTTGTTTCTCATGACATTTCTAACATTGCCCACAATTATCAACTTTCTAAGTCTTTCTGAGCAAGAGAAATCGCAAAACAGTCATTTCTTCATTGCCGTCCAAAAACAACGCTTTTTTACACTCCGGTCTCCCTTTCTCTTGGAAACAATGACTTACATCAATTCTTTTACATAATTCTTGTTTCTCATGACATTTCTAACATTGCCCACAATTATCAACTTTCTAAGTCTTTCTGAGCAGGAGAAATCGCAAAACATAGTCATTTCTTCATTGACGTCCAAAAACAACGCTTTTTTTACACTCCTGTCTCCCTTTCTCTTGGAAACAATGACTTACATCAATTCTTTTACATAATTCTTGTTTCTCATGACATTTCTAACATTGCCCACAATTATCAACTTTCTAAGTCTTTCTGAGCAAGAGAAATCGCAAAACATAGTCATTTCTTCATTGCCGTCCAAAAACAACGCTTTTTTACACTCCTGTCTCCCTTTCTCTTGGAAACAATGACTTACATCAATTCTTTTACATAATTCTTGTTTCTCATGACATTTCTATCATTGCCCACAATTATCAACTTTCTAAGTCTTTCTGAGCAAGAGAAATCGCAAAACAGTCATTTCTTCATTGGCGTCCAAAAACAACGCTTTTTTACACTCCTGTCTCCCTTTCTCTTGGAAACAATGACTTACATCAATTCTTTTACATAATTCTTGTTTCTCATGACATTTCTATCATTGCCCACAATTATCAACTTTCTAAGTCTTTCTGAGCAAGAGAAATCGCAAAACAGTCATTTCTTCATTGGCGTCCAAAAACAACGCTTTTTACACTCCTGTCTCCCTTTCTCTTGGAAACAATGACTTACATCAATTCTTTTACATAATTCTTGTTTCTCATGACATTTCTAACATTGCCCACAATTATCAACTTTCTAAGTCTTTCTGAGCAAGAGAAATCGCAAAACAGTCATTTCTTCATTGCCGTCCAAAACAACGGTTTTTTACACTCCGGTCTCCCTTTCTCTTGGAAACAATGACTTACATCAATTCTTTTACATAATTCTTGTTTCTCATGACATTTCTAACATTGCCCACAATTATCAACTTTCTAAGTCTTTCTGAGCAAGAGAAATCGCAAAACAGTCATTTCTTCATTGCCGTCCAAAAACAACGCTTTTTTACACTCCTGTCTCCCTTTCTCTTGGAAACAATGACTTACATCAATTCTTTTACATAATTCTTGTTTCTCATGACATTTCTAACATTGCCCACAATTATCAACTTTCTAAGTCTTTCTGAGCAGGAGAAATCGCAAAACATAGTCATTTCTTCATTGGCGTCCAAAAACAACGCTTTTTTACACTCCTGTCTCACTTTCTCTTGGAAACAATGACTTACATCAATTCTTTTACATAATTCTTGTTTCTCATGACATTTCTTACATTGCCTACACTTATCAACTTTCTAAGTCTTTCTGAGCAGGAGAAATCGCAAAACATAGTCATTTCTTCATTGCCGTCCAAAAACAACGCTTTTTTACACTCCTGTCTCCCTTTCTCTTGGAAACAATGACTTACATCAATTCTTTTACATAATTCTTGTTTCTCATGACATTTCTAACATTGCCCACAATTATCAACTTTCTAAGTCTTTCTGAGCAAGAGAAATCGCAAAACAGTCATTTCTTCATTGCCGTCCAAAAGCAACGCTTTTTTACACTCCGGTCTCCCTTTCTCTTGGAAACAATGACTTACATCAATTCTTTTACATAATTCTTGTTTCTCATGACATTTCTAACATTGCCCACAATTATCAACTTTCTAAGTCTTTCTGAGCAGGAGAAATCGCAAAACAGTCATTTCTTCATTGGCGTCCAAAAACAACGCTTTTTTACACTCCTGTCTCCCCTTTCTCTTGGAAACAATGACTTACATCAATTCTTTTACATAATTCTTGTTTCTCATGACATTTCTAACATTGCCCACAATTATCAACTTTCTAAGTCTTTCTGAGCAAGAGAAATCGCAAAACAGTTATTTCTTCATTGCCGTCCAAAAACAACGCTTTTTTACACTCCGGTCTCCCTTTCTCTTGGAAACAATGACTTACATCAATTCTTTTACATAATTCTTGTTTCTCATGACATTTCTTACATTGCCCACAATTATCAACTTTCTAAGTCTTTCTGAGCAGGAGAAATCGCAAAACATAGTCATTTCTTCATTGCCGTCTAAAAACAACGCTTTTTTACACTCCTGTCTCCCTTTCTCTTGGAAACAATGACTTACATCAATTCTTTTACATAATTCTTGTTTCTCATGACATTTCTAACATTGCCCACAATTATCAACTTTCTAAGTCTTTCTGAGCAAGAGAAATCACAAAACATAGTCATTTCTTCATTGCCGTCCAAAAACAACGCTTTTTTACACTCCTGTCTCCCTTTCTCTTGGAAACAATGACTTACATCAATTCTTTTACATAATTCTTGTTTCTCATGACATTTCTATCATTGCCCACAATTATCAACTTTCTAAGTCTTTCTGAGCAAGAGAAATCGCAAAACAGTCATTTCTTCATTGGCGTCCAAAAACAACGCTTTTTTACACTCCTGTCTCCCTTTCTCTTGGAAACAATGACTTACATCAATTCTTTTACATAATTCTTGTTTCTCATGACATTTCTATCATTGCCCACAATTATCAACTTTCTAAGTCTTTCTGAGCAAGAGAAATCGCAAAACAGTCATTTCTTCATTGGCGTCCAAAAACAACGCTTTTTTACACTCCTGTCTCCCTTTCTCTTGGAAACAATGACTTACATCAATTCTTTTACATAATTCTTGTTTCTCATGACATTTCTAACATTGCCCACAATTATCAACTTTCTAAGTCTTTCTGAGCAAGAGAAATCGCAAAACAGTCATTTCTTCATTGCCGTCCAAAAACAACGGTTTTTTACACTCCGGTCTCCCTTTCTCTTGGAAACAATGACTTACATCAATTCTTTTACATAATTCTTGTTTCTCATGACATTTCTAACATTGCCCACAATTATCAACTTTCTAAGTCTTTCTGAGCAAGAGAAATCGCAAAACAGTCATTTCTTCATTGCCGTCCAAAAACAACGCTTTTTTACACTCCTGTCTCCCTTTCTCTTGGAAACAATGACTTACATCAATTCTTTTACATAATTCTTGTTTCTCATGACATTTCTAACATTGCCCACAATTATCAACTTTCTAAGTCTTTCTGAGCAGGAGAAATCGCAAAACATAGTCATTTCTTCATTGGCGTCCAAAAACAACGCTTTTTTACACTCCTGTCTCACTTTCTCTTGGAAACAATGACTTACATCAATTCTTTTACATAATTCTTGTTTCTCATGACATTTCTTACATTGCCTACACTTATCAACTTTCTAAGTCTTTCTGAGCAGGAGAAATCGCAAAACATAGTCATTTCTTCATTGCCGTCCAAAAACAACGCTTTTTTACACTCCGGTCTCCCTTTCTCTTGGAAACAATGACTTACATCAATTCTTTTACATAATTCTTGTTTCTCATGACATTTCTAACATTGCCCACAATTATCAACTTTCTAAGTCTTTCTGAGCAAGAGAAATCGCAAAACAGTCATTTCTTCATTGTCGTCCAAAAGCAACGCTTTTTTACACTCCGGTCTCCCTTTCTCTTGGAAACAATGACTTACATCAATTCTTTTACATAATTCTTGTTTCTCATGACATTTCTAACATTGCCCACAATTATCAACTTTCTAAGTCTTTCTGAGCAGGAGAAATCGCAAAACAGTCATTTCTTCATTGGCGTCCAAAAACAACGCTTTTTTACACTCCTGTCTCCCTTTCTCTTGGAAACAATGACTTACATCAATTCTTTTACATAATTCTTGTTTCTCATGACATTTCTAACATTGCCCACAATTATCAACTTTCTAAGTCTTTCTGAGCAAGAGAAATCGCAAAACAGTTATTTCTTCATTGCCGTCCAAAAACAACGCTTTTTTACACTCCGGTCTCCCTTTCTCTTGGAAACAATGACTTACATCAATTCTTTTACATAATTCTTGTTTCTCATGACATTTCTTACATTGCCCACAATTATCAACTTTCTAAGTCTTTCTGAGCAGGAGAAATCGCAAAACATAGTCATTTCTTCATTGCCGTCTAAAAACAACGCTTTTTTACACTCCTGTCTCCCTTTCTCTTGGAAACAATGACTTACATCAATTCTTTTACATAATTCTTGTTTCTCATGACATTTCTAACATTGCCCACAATTATCAACTTTCTAAGTCTTTCTGAGCAAGAGAAATCGCAAAACATAGTCATTTCTTCATTGGCGTCCAAAAACAACGCTTTTTTACACTCCTGTCTCACTTTCTCTTGGAAACAATGACTTACATCAATTCTTTTACATAATTCTTGTTTCTCATGACATTTCTTACATTGCCCACAATTATCAACTTTCTAAGTCTTTCTGAGCAGGAGAAATCGCAAAACATAGTCATTTCTTCATTGCCGTCCAAAAACAACGCTTTTTTACACTCCTGTCTCCCTTTCTCTTGGAAACAATGACTTACATCAATTCTTTTACATAATTCTTGTTTCTCATGACATTTCTAACATTGCCCACAATTATCAACTTTCTAAGTCTTTCTGAGCAAGAGAAATCGCAAAACAGTCATTTCTTCATTGCCGTCCAAAAACAACGCTTTTTTACACTCCGGTCTCCCTTTCTCTTGGAAACAATGACTTACATCAATTCTTTTACATAATTCTTGTTTCTCATGACATTTCTAACATTGCCCACAATTATCAACTTTCTAAGTCTTTCTGAGCAAGAGAAATCGCAAAACAGTCATTTCTTCATTGCCGTCCAAAAACAACGCTTTTTTACACTCCTGTCTCCCTTTCTCTTGGAAACAATGACTTACATCAATTCTTTTACATAATTCTTGTTTCTCATGACATTTCTAACATTGCCCACAATTATCAACTTTCTAAGTCTTTCTGAGCAGGAGAAATCGCAAAACATAGTCATTTCTTCATTGGCGTCCAAAAACAACGCTTTTTTACACTCCTGTCTCACTTTCTCTTGGAAACAATGACTTACATCAATTCTTTTACATAATTCTTGTTTCTCATGACATTTCTTACATTGCCCACAATTATCAACTTTCTAAGTCTTTCTGAGCAGGAGAAATCGCAAAACATAGTCATTTCTTCATTGCCGTCCAAAAACAACGCTTTTTTACACTCCTGTCTCCCTTTCTCTTGGAAACAATGACTTACATCAATTCTTTTACATAATTCTTGTTTCTCATGACATTTCTAACATTGCCCACAATTATCAACTTTCTAAGTCTTTCTGAGCAAGAGAAATCGCAAAACAGTCATTTCTTCATTGCCGTCCAAAAACAACGCTTTTTTACACTCCGGTCTCCCTTTCTCTTGGAAACAATGACTTACATCAATTCTTTTACATAATTCTTGTTTCTCATGACATTTCTAACATTGCCCACAATTATCAACTTTCTAAGTCTTTCTGAGCAGGAGAAATCGCAAAACAGTCATTTCTTCATTGGCGTCCAAAAACAACGCTTTTTTACACTCCTGTCTCCCTTTCTCTTGGAAACAATGACTTACATCAATTCTTTTACATAATTCTTGTTTCTCATGACATTTCTAACATTGCCCACAATTATCAACTTTCTAAGTCTTTCTGAGCAAGAGAAATCGCAAAACAGTTATTTCTTCATTGCCGTCCAAAAACAACGCTTTTTTACACTCCGGTCTCCCTTTCTCTTGGAAACAATGACTTACATCAATTCTTTTACATAATTCTTGTTTCTCATGACATTTCTTACATTGCCCACAATTATCAACTTTCTAAGTCTTTCTGAGCAGGAGAAATCGCAAAACATAGTCATTTCTTCATTGCCGTCTAAAAACAACGCTTTTTTACACTCCTGTCTCCCTTTCTCTTGGAAACAATGACTTACATCAATTCTTTTACATAATTCTTGTTTCTCATGACATTTCTAACATTGCCCACAATTATCAACTTTCTAAGTCTTTCTGAGCAAGAGAAATCACAAAAGAGTCATTTCTTCATTGCCGTCCAAAAACAATGCTTTTTTACACTCCGGTCTCCCTTTCTCTTGGAAACAATGACTTACATCAATTCTTTTACATAATTCTTGTTTCTCATGACATTTCTAACATTGCCCACAATTATCAACTTTCTATGTCTTTCTGAGCAAGAGAAATCGCAAAACAGTCATTTCTTCATTGCCGTCCAAAAACAACGCTTTTTTACACTCCGGTCTCCCTTTCTCTTGGAAACAATGACTTACATCAATTCTTTTACATAATTCTTGTTTCTCATGACATTTCTAACATTGCCCACAATTATCAACTTTCTAAGTCTTTCTGAGCAAGAGAAATCGCAAAACAGTCATTTCTTCATTGCCGTCCAAAAGCAACGCTTTTTTACACTCCGGTCTCCCTTTCTCTTGGAAACAATGACTTACATCAATTCTTTTACATAATTCTTGTTTCTCATGACATTTCTAACATTGCCCACAATTATCAACTTTCTAAGTCTTTCTGAGCAGGAGAAATCGCAAAACAGTCATTTCTTCATTGGCGTCCAAAAACAACGCTTTTTTACACTCCTGTCTCCCTTTCTCTTGGAAACAATGACTTACATCAATTCTTTTACATAATTCTTGTTTCTCATGACATTTCTAACATTGCCCACAATTATCAACTTTCTAAGTCTTTCTGAGCAAGAGAAATCGCAAAACAGTTATTTCTTCATTGCCGTCCAAAAACAACGCTTTTTTACACTCCGGTCTCCCTTTCTCTTGGAAACAATGACTTACATCAATTCTTTTACATAATTCTTGTTTCTCATGACATTTCTTACATTGCCCACAATTATCAACTTTCTAAGTCTTTCTGAGCAGGAGAAATCGCAAAACATAGTCATTTCTTCATTGCCGTCTAAAAACAACGCTTTTTTACACTCCTGTCTCCCTTTCTCTTGGAAACAATGACTTACATCAATTCTTTTACATAATTCTTGTTTCTCATGACATTTCTAACATTGCCCACAATTATCAACTTTCTAAGTCTTTCTGAGCAAGAGAAATCACAAAAGAGTCATTTCTTCATTGCCGTCCAAAAACAATGCTTTTTTACACTCCGGTCTCCCTTTCTCTTGGAAACAATGACTTACATCAATTCTTTTACATAATTCTTGTTTCTCATGACATTTCTAACATTGCCCACAATTATCAACTTTCTAAGTCTTTCTGAGCAAGAGAAATCGCAAAACAGTCATTTCTTCATTGCCGTCCAAAAACAACGCTTTTTTACACTCCGGTCTCCCTTTCTCTTGGAAACAATGACTTACATCAATTCTTTTACATAATTCTTGTTTCTCATGACATTTCTAACATTGCCCACAATTATCAACTTTCTAAGTCTTTCTGAGCAGGAGAAATCGCAAAACATAGTCATTTCTTCATTGCCGTCCAAAAACAACGCTTTTTTACACTCCTGTCTCCCTTTCTCTTGGAAACAATGACTTACATCAATTCTTTTACATAATTCTTGTTTCTCATGACATTTCTTACATTGCCCACAATTATCAACTTTCTAAGTCTTTCTGAGCAAGAGAAATCGCAAAACAGTCATTTCTTCATTGCCGTCCAAAAACAACGGTTTTTTACACTCCGGTCTCCCTTTCTCTTGGAAACAATGACTTACATCAATTCTTTTACATAATTCTTGTTTCTCATGACATTTCTAACATTGCCCACAATTATCAACTTTCTAAGTCTTTCTGAGCAAGAGAAATCGCAAAACAGTCATTTCTTCATTGCCGTCCAAAAACAACGCTTTTTTACACTCCGGTCTCCCTTTCTCTTGGAAACAATGACTTACATCAATTCTTTTACATAATTCTTGTTTCTCATGACATTTCTAACATTGCCCACAATTATCAACTTTCTAAGTCTTTCTGAGCAAGAGAAATCGCAAAACATAGTCATTTCTTCATTGGCGTCCAAAAACAACGCTTTTTTACACTCCTGTCTCCCTTTCTCTTGGAAACAATGACTTACATCAATTCTTTTACATAATTCTTGTTTCTCATGACATTTCTAACATTGCCCACAATTATCAACTTTCTAAGTCTTTCTGAGCAAGAGAAATCGCAAAACATAGTCATTTCTTCATTGGCGTCCAAAAACAACGCTTTTTTACACTCCTGTCTCACTTTCTCTTGGAAACAATGACTTACATCAATTCTTTTACATAATTCTTGTTTCTCATGACATTTCTTACATTGCCCACAATTATCAACTTTCTAAGTCTTTCTGAGCAGGAGAAATCGCAAAACATAGTCATTTCTTCATTGCTGTCCAAAAACAACGCTTTTTTACACTCCTGTCTCCCTTTCTCTTGGAAACAATGACTTACATCAATTCTTTTACATAATTCTTGTTTCTCATGACATTTCTTACATTGCCCACAATTATCAACTTTCTAAGTCTTTCTGAGCAAGAGAAATCGCAAAACAGTCATTTCTTCATTGCCGTCCAAAAACAACGCTTTTTTACACTCCGGTCTCCCTTTCTCTTGGAAACAATGACTTACATCAATTCTTTTACATAATTCTTGTTTCTCATGACATTTCTAACATTGCCCACAATTATCAACTTTCTAAGTCTTTCTGAGCAAGAGAAATCGCAAAACAGTCATTTCTTCATTGCCGTCCAAAAACAACGCTTTTTTACACTCCTGTCTCCCTTTCTCTTGGAAACAATGACTTACATCAATTCTTTTACATAATTCTTGTTTCTCATGACATTTCTAACATTGCCCACAATTATCAACTTTCTAAGTCTTTCTGAGCAGGAGAAATCGCAAAACATAGTCATTTCTTCATTGGCGTCCAAAAACAACGCTTTTTTACACTCCTGTCTCACTTTCTCTTGGAAACAATGACTTACATCAATTCTTTTACATAATTCTTGTTTCTCATGACATTTCTTACATTGCCCACAATTATCAACTTTCTAAGTCTTTCTGAGCAGGAGAAATCGCAAAACAGTCATTTCTTCATTGGCGTCCAAAAACAACGCTTTTTTACACTCCTGTCTCCCTTTCTCTTGGAAACAATGACTTACATCAATTCTTTTACATAATTCTTGTTTCTCATGACATTTCTAACATTACCCACAATTATCAACTTTCTAAGTTTTTCTGAGCAAGAGAAATCGCAAAACAGTCATTTCTTCATTGCCGTCCAAAAACAACGCTTTTTTACACTCCAGTCTCCCTTTCTCTTGGAAACAATGACTTACATCAATTCTTTTACATAATTCTTGTTTCTCATGACATTTCTTACATTGCCCACAATTATCAACTTTCTAAGTCTTTCTGAGCAGGAGAAATCGCAAAACATAGTCATTTCTTCATTGCCGTCTAAAAACAACGCTTTTTTACACTCCTGTCTCCCTTTCTCTTGGAAACAATGACTTACATCAATTCTTTTACATAATTCTTGTTTCTCATGACATTTCTAACATTGCCCACAATTATCAACTTTCTAAGTCTTTCTGAGCAGGAGAAATCGCAAAACATAGTCATTTCTTCATTGCCGTCCAAAAACAACGCTTTTTTACACTTCTGTCTCCCTTTCTCTTGGAAACAATGACTTACATCAATTCTTTTACATAATTCTTGTTTCTCATGACATTTCTAACATTGCCCACAATTATCAACTTTCTAAGTCTTTCTGAGCAAGAGAAATCGCAAAACAGTTATTTCTTCATTGCCGTCCAAAAACAACGCTTTTTTACACTCCGGTCTCCCTTTCTCTTGGAAACAATGACTTACATCAATTCTTTTACATAATTCTTGTTTCTCATGACATTTCTTACATTGCCCACAATTATCAACTTTCTAAGTCTTTCTGAGCAGGAGAAATCGCAAAACATAGTCATTTCTTCATTGCCGTCTAAAAACAACGCTTTTTTACACTCCTGTCTCCCTTTCTCTTGGAAACAATGACTTACATCAATTCTTTTACATAATTCTTGTTTCTCATGACATTTCTAACATTGCCCACAATTATCAACTTTCTAAGTCTTTCTGAGCAAGAGAAATCACAAAAGAGTCATTTCTTCATTGCCATCCAAAAACAATGCTTTTTTACACTCCGGTCTCCCTTTCTCTTGGAAACAATGACTTACATCAATTCTTTTACATAATTCTTGTTTCTCATGACATTTCTAACATTGCCCACAATTATCAACTTTCTAAGTCTTTCTGAGCAAGAGAAATCGCAAAACAGTCATTTCTTCATTGCCGTCCAAAAACAACGCTTTTTTACACTCCGGTCTCCCTTTCTCTTGGAAACAATGACTTACATCAATTCTTTTACATAATTCTTGTTTCTCATGACATTTCTAACATTGCCCACAATTATCAACTTTCTAAGTCTTTCTGAGCAGGAGAAATCGCAAAACATAGTCATTTCTTCATTGCCGTCCAAAAACAACGCTTTTTTACACTCCTGTCTCCCTTTCTCTTGGAAACAATGACTTACATCAATTCTTTTACATAATTCTTGTTTCTCATGACATTTCTTACATTGCCCACAATTATCAACTTTCTAAGTCTTTCTGAGCAGGAGAAATCGCAAAACATAGTCATTTCTTCATTGCCGTCCAAAAACAACGCTTTTTCACACTCCTGTCTCCCTTTCTCTTGGAAACAATGACTTACATCAATTCTTTTACATAATTCTTGTTTCTTATGACATTTTTAACATTGCCCACAATTATCAACTTTCTAAGTCTTTCTGAGCAAGAGAAATCACAAAAGAGTCATTTCTTCATTGCCGTCCAAAAACAACGCTTTTTTACACTCCGGTCTCCCTTTCTCTTGGAAACAATGACTTACATCAATTCTTTTACATAATTCTTGTTTCTCATGACATTTCTAACATTGCCCACAATTATCAACTTTCTAAGTCTTTCTGAGCAGGAGAAATCGCAAAACATAGTCATTTCTTCATTGGCGTCCAAAAACAACGTTTTTTTACACTCCGGTCTCCCTTTCTCTTGGAAACAATGACTTACATCAATTCTTTTACATAATTCTTGTTTCTCATGACATTTCTAACATTGCCCACAATTATCAACTTTCTAAGTCTTTCTGAGCAGGAGAAATCGCAAAACAGGCATTTCTTCATTGCCGTCCAAAAACAACGCTTTTTTACACTCCGGTCTCCCTTTCTCTTGGAAACAATGATTTACATCAATTCTTTTACATAATTCTTGTTTCTCATGACATTTCTAACATTGCCCACAATTATCAACTTTCTAAGTCTTTCTGAGCAAGAGAAATCGCAAAACAGTCATTTCTTCATTGCCGTCCAAAAACAACGCTTTTTTACACTCCGGTCTCCCTTTCTCTTGGAAACAATGACTTACATCAATTCTTTTACATAATTCTTGTTTCTCATGACATTTCTAACATTGCCCACAATTATCAACTTTCTAAGTCTTTCTGAGCAGGAGAAATCGCAAAACATAGTCATTTCTTCATTGCCGTCCAAAAACAACGCTTTTTTACACTCCTGTCTACCTTTCTCTTGGAAACAATGACTTACATCAATTCTTTTACATAATTCTTGTTTCTCATGACATTTCTAACATTGCCCACAATTATTAACTTTCTAAGTCTTTCTGAGCAAGAGAAATCGCAAAACAGTCATTTCTTCATTGCCGTCCAAAAACAACGCTTTTTTACACTCCGGTCTCCCTTTCTCTTGGAAACAATGACTTACATCAATTCTTTTACATAATTCTTGTTTCTCATGACATTTCTAACATTGCCCACAATTATCAACTTTCTAAGTCTTTCTGAGCAGGAGAAATCGCAAAACATAGTCATTTCTTCATTGCCGTCCAAAAACAACGCTTTTTTACACTCCTGTCTCCCTTTCTCTTGGAAACAATGACTTACATCAATTCTTTTACATAATTCTTGTTTCTCATGACATTTCTTACATTGCCCACAATTATCAACTTTCTAAGTCTTTCTGAGCAGGAGAAATCGCAAAACATAGTCATTTCTTCATTGCCGTCCAAAAACAACGCTTTTTTACACTCCGGTCTCCCTTTCTCTTGGAAACAATGACTTACATCAATTCTTTTACATAATTCTTGTTTCTCATGACATTTCTAACATTGCCCACAATTATCAACTTTCTAAGTCTTTCTGAGCAGGAGAAATCGCAAAACATAGTCATTTCTTCATTGGCGTCCAAAAACAACGTTTTTTTACACTCCGGTCTCCCTTTCTCTTGGAAACAATGACTTACATCAATTCTTTTACATAATTCTTGTTTCTCATGACATTTCTAACATTGCCCACAATTATCAACTTTCTAAGTCTTTCTGAGCAGGAGAAATCGCAAAACAGTCATTTCTTCATTGCCGTCCAAAAACAACGCTTTTTTACACTCCGGTCTCCCTTTCTCTTGGAAACAATGACTTACATCAATTCTTTTACATAATTCTTGTTTCTCATGACATTTCTAACATTGCCCACAATTATCAACTCTCTAAGTCTTTCTGAGCAAGAGAAATCGCAAAACAGTCATTTCTTCATTGCCGTCCAAAAACAACGCTTTTTTACACTCCGGTCTCCCTCTCTCTTGGAAACAATGACTTACATCAATTCTTTTACATAATTCTTGTTTCTCATGACATTTCTAACATTGCCCACAATTATCAACTTTCTAAGTCTTTCTGAGCAGGAGAAATCGCAAAACATAGTCATTTCTTCATTGCCGTCCAAAAACAACGCTTTTTTACACTCCGGTCTCCCTTTCTCTTGGAAACAATGACTTACATCAATTATTTTACATAATTCTTGTTTCTCATGACATTTCTAACATTGCCCACAATTATCAACTTTCTAAGTCTTTCTGAGCAGGAGAAATCGCAAAACAGTCATTTCTTCATTGGCGTCCAAAAACAACGCTTTTTTACACTCCTGTCTCCCTTTCTCTTGGAAACAATGACTTACATCAATTCTTTTACATAATTCTTGTTTCTCATGACATTTCTAACATTACCCACAATTATCAACTTTCTAAGTTTTTCTGAGCAAGAGAAATCGCAAAACAGTCATTTCTTCATTGCCGTCCAAAAACAACGCTTTTTTACACTTCTGTCTCCCTTTCTCTTGGAAACAATGACTTACATCAATTCTTTTACATAATTCTTGTTTCTCATGACATTTCTAACATTGCCCACAATTATCAACTTTCTAAGTCTTTCTGAGCAAGAGAAATCGCAAAACAGTTATTTCTTCATTGCCGTCCAAAAACAACGCTTTTTTACACTCCGGTCTCCCTTTCTCTTGGAAACAATGATTTACATCAATTCTTTTACATAATTCTTGTTTCTCATGACATTTCTAACATTGCCCACAATTATCAACTTTCTAAGTCTTTCTGAGCAAGAGAAATCGCAAAACAGTCATTTCTTCATTGCCGTCCAAAAACAACGCTTTTTTACACTCCGGTCTCCCTTTCTCTTGGAAACAATGACTTACATCAATTCTTTTACATAATTCTTGTTTCTCATGACATTTCTAACATTGCCCACAATTATCAACTTTCTAAGTCTTTCTGAGCAGGAGAAATCGCAAAACATAGTCATTTCTTCATTGCCGTCCAAAAACAACGCTTTTTTACACTCCTGTCTACCTTTCTCTTGGAAACAATGACTTACATCAATTCTTTTACATAATTCTTGTTTCTCATGACATTTCTAACATTGCCCACAATTATTAACTTTCTAAGTCTTTCTGAGCAAGAGAAATCGCAAAACAGTCATTTCTTCATTGCCGTCCAAAAACAACACTTTTTTACACTCCGGTCTCCCTTTCTCTTGGAAACAATGACTTACATCAATTCTTTTACATAATTCTTGTTTCTCATGACATTTCTAACATTGCCCACAATTATCAACTTTCTAAGTCTTTCTGAGCAGGAGAAATCGCAAAACATAGTCATTTCTTCATTGCCGTCCAAAAACAACGCTTTTTTACACTCCTGTCTCCCTTTCTCTTGGAAACAATGACTTACATCAATTCTTTTACATAATTCTTGTTTCTCATGACATTTCTTACATTGCCCACAATTATCAACTTTCTAAGTCTTTCTGAGCAGGAGAAATCGCAAAACATAGTCATTTCTTCATTGCCGTCCAAAAACAACGCTTTTTTACACTCCGGTCTCCCTTTCTCTTGGAAACAATGACTTACATCAATTCTTTTACATAATTCTTGTTTCTCATGACATTTCTAACATTGCCCACAATTATCAACTTTCTAAGTCTTTCTGAGCAGGAGAAATCGCAAAACATAGTCATTTCTTCATTGGCGTCCAAAAACAACGTTTTTTTACACTCCGGTCTCCCTTTCTCTTGGAAACAATGACTTACATCAATTCTTTTACATAATTCTTGTTTCTCATGACATTTCTAACATTGCCCACAATTATCAACTTTCTAAGTCTTTCTGAGCAGGAGAAATAGCAAAACAGTCATTTCTTCATTGCCGTCCAAAAACAACGCTTTTTTACACTCCGGTCTCCCTTTCTCTTGGAAACAATGACTTACATCAATTCTTTTACATAATTCTTGTTTCTCATGACATTTCTAACATTGCCCACAATTATCAACTTTCTAAGTCTTTCTGAGCAAGAGAAATCGCAAAACAGTCATTTCTTCATTGCCGTCCAAAAACAACGCTTTTTTACACTCCGGTCTCCCTCTCTCTTGGAAACAATGACTTACATCAATTCTTTTACATAATTCTTGTTTCTCATGACATTTCTAACATTGCCCACAATTATCAACTTTCTAAGTCTTTCTGAGCAGGAGAAATCGCAAAACATAGTCATTTCTTCATTGCCGTCCAAAAACAACGCTTTTTTACACTCCGGTCTCCCTTTCTCTTGGAAACAATGACTTACATCAATTCTTTTACATAATTCTTGTTTCTCATGACATTTCTAACATTGCCCACAATTATCAACTTTCTAAGTCTTTCTGAGCAGGAGAAATCGCAAAACAGTCATTTCTTCATTGGCGTCCAAAAACAACGCTTTTTTACACTCCTGTCTCCCTTTCTCTTGGAAACAATGACTTACATCAATTCTTTTACATAATTCTTGTTTCTCATGACATTTCTAACATTACCCACAATTATCAACTTTCTAAGTTTTTCTGAGCAAGAGAAATCGCAAAACAGTCATTTCTTCATTGCCGTCCAAAAACAACGCTTTTTTACACTTCTGTCTCCCTTTCTCTTGGAAACAATGACTTACATCAATTCTTTTACATAATTCTTGTTTCTCATGACATTTCTAACATTGCCAGCAATTATCAACTTTCTAAGTCTTTCTGAGCAAGAGAAATCGCAAAACAGTTATTTCTTCATTGCCGTCCAAAAACAACGCTTTTTTACACTCCGGTCTCCCTTTCTCTTGGAAACAATGACTTACATCAATTCTTTTACATAATTCTTGTTTCTCATGACATTTCTTACATTGCCCACAATTATCAACTTTCTAAGTCTTTCTGAGCAGGAGAAATCGCAAAACATAGTCATTTCTTCATTGCCGTCTAAAAACAACGCTTTTTTACACTCCTGTCTCCCTTTCTCTTGGAAACAATGACTTACATCAATTCTTTTACATAATTCTTGTTTCTCATGACATTTCTAACATTGCCCACAATTATGAACTTTCTAAGTCTTTCTGAGCAAGAGAAATCACAAAAGAGTCATTTCTTCATTGCCGTCCAAAAACAATGCTTTTTTACACTCCGGTCTCCCTTTCTCTTGGAAACAATGACTTACATCAATTCTTTTACATAATTCTTGTTTCTCATGACATTTCTAACATTGCCCACAATTATCAACTTTCTAAGTCTTTCTGAGCAAGAGAAATCGCAAAACAGTCATTTCTTCATTGCCGTCCAAAAACAACGCTTTTTTACACTCCGGTCTCCCTTTCTCTTGGAAACAATGACTTACATCAATTCTTTTACATAATTCTTGTTTCTCATGACATTTCTAACATTGCCCACAATTATCAACTTTCTAAGTCTTTCTGAGCAAGAGAAATCGCAAAACAGTCATTTCTTCATTGCCGTCCAAAAACAACGCTTTTTTACACTCCGGTCTCCCTCTCTCTTGGAAACAATGACTTACATCAATTCTTTTACATAATTCTTGTTTCTCATGACATTTCTAACATTGCCCACAATTATCAACTTTCTAAGTCTTTCTGAGCAGGAGAAATCGCAAAACATAGTCATTTCTTCATTGCCGTCCAAAAACAACGCTTTTTTACACTCCGGTCTCCCTTTCTCTTGGAAACAATGACTTACATCAATTCTTTTACATAATTCTTGTTTCTCATGACATTTCTAACATTGCCCACAATTATCAACTTTCTAAGTCTTTCTGAGCAGGAGAAATCGCAAAACAGTCATTTCTTCATTGGCGTCCAAAAACAACGCTTTTTTACACTCCTGTCTCCCTTTCTCTTGGAAACAATGACTTACATCAATTCTTTTACATAATTCTTGTTTCTCATGACATTTCTAACATTACCCACAATTATCAACTTTCTAAGTTTTTCTGAGCAAGAGAAATCGCAAAACAGTCATTTCTTCATTGCCGTCCAAAAACAACGCTTTTTTACACTTCTGTCTCCCTTTCTCTTGGAAACAATGACTTACATCAATTCTTTTACATAATTCTTGTTTCTCATGACATTTCTAACATTGCCCACAATTATCAACTTTCTAAGTCTTTCTGAGCAAGAGAAATCGCAAAACAGTTATTTCTTCATTGCCGTCCAAAAACAACGCTTTTTTACACTCCGGTCTCCCTTTCTCTTGGAAACAATGACTTACATCAATTCTTTTACATAATTCTTGTTTCTCATGACATTTCTTACATTGCCCACAATTATCAACTTTCTAAGTCTTTCTGAGCAGGAGAAATCGCAAAACATAGTCATTTCTTCATTGCCGTCTAAAAACAACGCTTTTTTACACTCCTGTCTCCCTTTCTCTTGGAAACAATGACTTACATCAATTCTTTTACATAATTCTTGTTTCTCATGACATTTCTAACATTGCCCACAATTATGAACTTTCTAAGTCTTTCTGAGCAAGAGAAATCACAAAAGAGTCATTTCTTCATTGCCGTCCAAAAACAATGCTTTTTTACACTCCGGTCTCCCTTTCTCTTGGAAACAATGACTTACATCAATTCTTTTACATAATTCTTGTTTCTCATGACATTTCTAACATTGCCCACAATTATCAACTTTCTAAGTCTTTCTGAGCAAGAGAAATCGCAAAACAGTCATTTCTTCATTGCCGTCCAAAAACAACGCTTTTTTACACTCCGGTCTCCCTTTCTCTTGGAAACAATGACTTACATCAATTCTTTTACATAATTCTTGTTTCTCATGACATTTCTAACATTGCCCACAATTATCAACTTTCTAAGTCTTTCTGAGCAGGAGAAATCGCAAAACATAGTCATTTCTTCATTGCCGTCCAAAAACAACGCTTTTTTACACTCCTGTCTCCCTTTCTCTTGGAAACAATGACTTACATCAATTCTTTTACATAATTCTTGTTTCTCATGACATTTCTTACATTGCCCACAATTATCAACTTTCTAAGTCTTTCTGAGCAAGAGAAATCGCAAAACAGTCATTTCTTCATTGCCGTCCAAAAACAACGGTTTTTTACACTCCGGTCTCCCTTTCTCTTGGAAACAATGACTTACATCAATTCTTTTACATAATTCTTGTTTCTCATGACATTTCTAACATTGCCCACAATTATCAACTTTCTAAGTCTTTCTGAGCAGGAGAAATCGCAAAACATAGTCATTTCTTCATTGGCGTCCAAAAACAACGCTTTTTTACACTCCGGTCTCCCTTTCTCTTGGAAAAAATGACTTACATCAATTCTTTTACATAATTCTTGTTTCTCATGACATTTCTTACATTGCCCACAATTATCAACTTTCTAAGTCTTTCTGAGCAGGAGAAATCGCAAAACAGTCATTTCTTCATTGGCGTCCAAAAACAACGCTTTTTTACACTCCTGTCTCCCTTTCTCTTGGAAACAATGACTTACATCAATTCTTTTACATAATTCTTGTTTCTCATGACATTTCTAACATTGCCCACAATTATCAACTTTCTAAGTCTTTCTGAGCAAGAGAATTCGCAAAACAGTCATTTCTTCATTGCCGTCCAAAAACAACGCTTTTTTACACTCCGGTCTCCCTTTCTCTTGGAAACAATGACTTACATCAATTCTTTTACATAATTCTTGTTTCTCATGACATTTCTAACATTGCCCACAATTATCAACTTTCTAAGTCTTTCTGAGCAGGAGAAATCGCAAAACAGTCATTTCTTCATTGGCGTCCAAAAACAACGCTTTTTTACACTCCTGTCTCCCTTTCTCTTGGAAACAATGACTTACATCAATTCTTTTACATAATTCTTGTTTCTCATGACATTTCTAACATTACCCACAATTATCAACTTTCTAAGTTTTTCTGAGCAAGAGAAATCGCAAAACAGTCATTTCTTCATTGCCGTCCAAAAACAACGCTTTTTTACACTCCGGTCTCCCTTTCTCTTGGAAACAATGACTTACATCAATTCTTTTACATAATTCTTGTTTCTCATGACATTTCTAACATTGCCCACAATTATCAACTTTCTAAGTCTTTCTGAGCAGGAGAAATCGCAAAACATAGTCATTTCTTCATTGCCGTCCAAAAACAACGCTTTTTTACACTTCTGTCTCCCTTTCTCTTGGAAACAATGACTTACATCAATTCTTTTACATAATTCTTGTTTCTCATGACATTTCTAACATTGCCCACAATTATCAACTTTCTAAGTCTTTCTGAGCAAGAGAAATCGCAAAACAGTTATTTCTTCATTGCCGTCCAAAAACAACGCTTTTTTACACTCCGGTCTCCCTTTCTCTTGGAAACAATGACTTACATCAATTCTTTTACATAATTCTTGTTTCTCATGACATTTCTTACATTGCCCACAATTATCAACTTTCTAAGTCTTTCTGAGCAGGAGAAATCGCAAAACATAGTCAGTTCTTCATTGCCGTCTAAAAACAACGCTTTTTTACACTCCTGTCTCCCTTTCTCTTGGAAACAATGACTTACATCAATTCTTTTACATAATTCTTGTTTCTCATGACATTTCTAACATTGCCCACAATTATCAACTTTCTAAGTCTTTCTGAGCAAGAGAAATCACAAAAGAGTCATTTCTTCATTGCCGTCCAAAAACAATGCTTTTTTACACTCCGGTCTCCCTTTCTCTTGGAAACAATGACTTACATCAATTCTTTTACATAATTCTTGTTTCTCATGACATTTCTAACATTGCCCACAATTATCAACTTTCTAAGTCTTTCTGAGCAAGAGAAATCGCAAAACAGTCATTTCTTCATTGCCGTCCAAAAACAACGCTTTTTTACACTCCGGTCTCCCTTTCTCTTGGAAACAATGACTTACATCAATTCTTTTACATAATTCTTGTTTCTCATGACATTTCTAACATTGCCCACAATTATCAACTTTCTAAGTCTTTCTGAGCAGGAGAAATCGCAAAACATAGTCATTTCTTCATTGCCGTCCAAAAACAACGCTTTTTTACACTCCTGTCTCCCTTTCTCTTGGAAACAATGACTTACATCAATTCTTTTACATAATTCTTGTTTCTCATGACATTTCTTACATTGCCCACAATTATCAACTTTCTAAGTCTTTCTGAGCAGGAGAAATCGCAAAACATAGTCATTTCTTCATTGCCGTCCAAAAACAACGCTTTTTCACACTCCTGTCTCCCTTTCTCTTGGAAACAATGACTTACATCAATTCTTTTACATAATTCTTGTTTCTTATGACATTTTTAACATTGCCCACAATTATCAACTTTCTAAGTCTTTCTGAGCAAGAGAAATCACAAAAGAGTCATTTCTTCATTGCCGTCCAAAAACAACGCTTTTTTACACTCCGGTCTCCCTTTCTCTTGGAAACAATGACTTACATCAATTCTTTTACATAATTCTTGTTTCTCATGACATTTCTAACATTGCCCACAATTATCAACTTTCTAAGTCTTTCTGAGCAGGAGAAATCGCAAAACATAGTCATTTCTTCATTGGCGTCCAAAAACAACGTTTTTTTACACTCCGGTCTCCCTTTCTCTTGGAAACAATGACTTACATCAATTCTTTTACATAATTCTTGTTTCTCATGACATTTCTAACATTGCCCACAATTATCAACTTTCTAAGTCTTTCTGAGCAGGAGAAATCGCAAAACAGGCATTTCTTCATTGCCGTCCAAAAACAACGCTTTTTTACACTCCGGTCTCCCTTTCTCTTGGAAACAATGATTTACATCAATTCTTTTACATAATTCTTGTTTCTCATGACATTTCTAACATTGCCCACAATTATCAACTTTCTAAGTCTTTCTGAGCAAGAGAAATCGCAAAACAGTCATTTCTTCATTGCCGTCCAAAAACAACGCTTTTTTACACTCCGGTCTCCCTTTCTCTTGGAAACAATGACTTACATCAATTCTTTTACATAATTCTTGTTTCTCATGACATTTCTAACATTGCCCACAATTATCAACTTTCTAAGTCTTTCTGAGCAGGAGAAATCGCAAAACATAGTCATTTCTTCATTGCCGTCCAAAAACAACGCTTTTTTACACTCCTGTCTCCCTTTCTCCTGGAAACAATGACTTACATCAATTCTTTTACATAATTCTTGTTTCTCATGACATTTCTAACATTGCCCACAATTATCAACTTTCTAAGTCTTTCTGAGCAGGAGAAATCGCAAAACATAGTCATTTCTTCATTGCCGTCCAAAAACAACGCTTTTTTACACTCCTGTCTCCCTTTCTCTTGGAAACAATGACTTACATCAATTCTTTTACATAATTCTTGTTTCTCATGACATTTCTTACATTGCCCACAATTATCAACTTTCTAAGTCTTTCTGAGCAGGAGAAATCGCAAAACATAGTCATTTCTTCATTGCCGTCCAAAAACAACGCTTTTTTACACTCCGGTCTCCCTTTCTCTTGGAAACAATGACTTACATCAATTCTTTTACATAATTCTTGTTTCTCATGACATTTCTAACATTGCCCACAATTATCAACTTTCTAAGTCTTTCTGAGCAGGAGAAATCGCAAAACATAGTCATTTCTTCATTGGCGTCCAAAAACAACGTTTTTTTACACTCCGGTCTCCCTTTCTCTTGGAAACAATGACTTACATCAATTCTTTTACATAATTCTTGTTTCTCATGACATTTCTAACATTGCCCACAATTATCAACTTTCTAAGTCTTTCTGAGCAGGAGAAATCGCAAAACAGTCATTTCTTCATTGCCGTCCAAAAACAACGCTTTTTTACACTCCGGTCTCCCTTTCTCTTGGAAACAATGACTTACATCAATTCTTTTACATAATTCTTGTTTCTCATGACATTTCTAACATTGCCCACAATTATCAACTTTCTAAGTCTTTCTGAGCAAGAGAAATCGCAAAACAGTCATTTCTTCATTGCCGTCCAAAAACAACGCTTTTTTACACTCCGGTCTCCCTCTCTCTTGGAAACAATGACTTACATCAATTCTTTTACATAATTCTTGTTTCTCATGACATTTCTAACATTGCCCACAATTATCAACTTTCTAAGTCTTTCTGAGCAGGAGAAATCGCAAAACATAGTCATTTCTTCATTGCCGTCCAAAAACAACGCTTTTTTACACTCCGGTCTCCCTTTCTCTTGGAAACAATGACTTACATCAATTCTTTTACATAATTCTTGTTTCTCATGACATTTCTAACATTGCCCACAATTATCAACTTTCTAAGTCTTTCTGAGCAGGAGAAATCGCAAAACATAGTCATTTCTTCATTGCCGTCCAAAAACAACGCTTTTTTACACTCCGGTCTCCCTTTCTCTTGGAAACAATGACTTACATCAATTCTTTTACATAATTCTTGTTTCTCATGACATTTCTAACATTGCCCACAATTATCAATTTTCTAAGTCTTTCTGAGCAGGAGAAATCGCAAAACATAGTCATTTCTTCATTGCCGTCCAAAAACAACGCTTTTTTACACTCCTGTCTCCCTTTCTCTTGGAAACAATGACTTACATCAATTCTTTTACATAATACTTGTTTCTCATGACATTTCTAACATTGCCCACAATTATCAACTTTCTAAGTCTTTCTGAGCAGGAGAAATCGCAAAACATAGTCATTTCTTCATTGCCGTCCAAAAACAACGCTTTTTTACACTCCGGTCTCCCTTTCTCTTGGAAACAATGACTTACATCAATTCTTTTACATAATTCTTGTTTCTCATGACATTTCTTACATTGCCCACAATTATTACCTTTCTAAGGGCTAGATTTACTATCAGGCGTGATGCATGGCGGCTTCAAACCGCCATGCATCGCGGCGGTTTTCCGGCGTGTTTGCATTGCAAACAGCCGGATTTACTAATGGGCGCATTTCAGCTTCAATTTGAAGCCGCCGGCGATGTAACGGCGGGATGTAATGCTCAAAGCCGCCGGCGGCTTTGAATAGAACATGGCGCTTTTGCTTTAAATGACGGCGCTTTTGTGTAAAGGCGGTTTTTTTGAAAATTACACCTGTCTCCTGGCCTGTTACTATTGGCTATTTTCAAACTCAGGAGATTTGACATCACAAGCCCTATATAAACCACTGGCCTGACACTTTTTTCTCTGATAGGGTTTAGAGGAGTTTTGTGAGAGGAGTTTGGAGGATAGTGGTTTGCTGAGAGTTGGTGTTTGGTGGATTGGTGGAGCGATATCTGATTGAAGTGTGAGTAGTCCTGTGGTTTTTTCCTGTTTTGTACATTTATTTTCTCATTTATTTTCTGTCTTGTATTTTTTGTATTTGACTTGTCCTCTGTCTGTGTTACTTGTGTGTGACTGTGTGGAGAGTGTGTCTGTAGGTAGTGTAGTTTGTTCTTTGTGTTTGTAAGTCCTTCAGTGTTTTGTGTTTTTCTGTCTTCTGGGTAAAAATGTCCAGAGATAGGAGGGGAGCAGAGGCTGAGGAGAGGGAGATGGAGGTTGAGGGGTCAGAGGAGGGAGAGGGAGAGGTTGAGGAGACAGGACAGAGCAGGAAGACCAAGACAGGGAGGAATGTGCGCTTCTCACATGATGAGAATTGTGTGTTGGTGCACAATATCATTCCCTGCTACGAGGTGATCTTGGGGAACCTGGCAGCCCGGACTCCGCTAAGGCGGCGCCACCAATTGTGGGGGAGAGTGTGCGACGCTGTTAACGCGGTGGGCCCACTAAAGAGGACAGTGGCGCACTGCCGCAAGAGATTTTCGGACATTAAGAGGAGGTTGAAGGAAAAAATGGCCCAGGAAAGGAGGTCCACAAGACGCACGGGTGGTGGCCCCCCTCTTCGCGTTGAATATACCAGCTATGAGGAGGAGCTGCGGCAGATAATGCCCCGTGAAATAGTGGAGGGAATTAATGTGCAAGACACAGATTCGCCCTCGTTTGCCCAAGGAGTTGGTGAGTGATTTGTCCTTTTTAAGCTAACAATATTGAAAATGTTTTTTTATTGTAAAAGTGTCTTTTTTACTCAATCAGTATGTAAAGGGCAATAATTTTGTTTATAACTGTTTTTTAATGTGCAAACACATGTCTTCCAAAGATTTATTATTTGTAAAAGGCTTTTTGCTGCAAATACATTGTATGCTTTTTCTAATACATCCAGATTCACCTGGACCACAGTTGAGTCCCATTCCTACAGCTACACCTCCACCTTCAGTCAGAGATTCGCCCACAGAAGAGCAAGCAGGTGTGTGATTTATGTTTTTGTGCTAAATAATGGAGTTAATTGTTTTTCTGTGGAAATGTTGCTGGCAAAAATTTTTTTATTAAAATATGGTGTGCTATGCGACCTTAGGGCTACATTTACTAAACTGAGATGTTGGCTAGAGCAACCAATCTGAATATACCTTTACTTTATTTATTGCATTCTACAAAAAGAGAGCTCAAATCTGATTGGTTGCTATAGGCAACGTCTTCACTTTTTTACACACGCAGTTAAGTCAAAATACCCAGCATGTACTACACAGAGGGAGGACTGAAATAGGATTTGTGTACCCCAAGGCACGGTCTAGCCAGATATTGCGTAATAAATCACAATATTTGTAGGTTACAAATACTATGCTTTTTTAGCCCCCTCAACCATACATAGTTCATATGATACTGGGTATTAAAAGGATAATATGTGCATCCTTAAGCAGGTAGCATAGGACAATAAATCATTAATGCAAAAATTGTGAAACAATCTGTAGTTTGTAAAGATTATTCTTTCCTATCAAGTGTTCAGAATGCAATATACAAACATATTATATCCTATATACTTACCGTCATTTTCATACACAGGGCCCTCTTCATACCAGGCACCTCAGGTGGAGTCCCTCCAAATGTCCCCTGAGCCAGATGAGCAAACCATAATCACCCTGGAAACAGTGGATGCCCCTGTGTCTGGTTTCCAGGATGTTGCACCTGGCCCTGCTGAAGCCCCAGCACACCAGCAGCCGGCACCTCAGAGTATGGACCCAGCCCGTGAAATGGCGCAGTCTATTGGTGCTTTCCAGCAGCAGCAATCAGTCTTCATGGAGAGCCAAACTCACAACATTTCCCAAATTGCGGCCCAGTTGAGGCGGATACACCGCACAAATAGCCAAATTCCTGCTGCAATCAATCGTCTGGCTAATGCCTGGGAGCAATCCAATCTGCAGATGGCCCAAATGACTGGGGCTGTGGAGGCATTAAATTCCTCCGTTCGCGAGGGGAATGCGAACCTGACCCGGCTGGCAGGCCAACTGCAGCAAGAACTCATTGCCCGCTTGCCTTCACCCTTTTCCTCGGCCACCACAAGTACCGCTAGTACGCCAAGCAGATCGGCACAGAGTACTCCTCCAAGGAGAGGTGCTCGCACCAGGGGTGGGCCAGGGAGAGGACAGAGTGGGGCAAAACATAGCGATATGCAAGCAAAAAGGCGTCGCTAGCGCTAACACATGACTATTGCCTCATGCTTTTTTTACTTTGTATAAGCATTATCCTTTATTATTTATTGTGTTGTACTGCAATAAATGCAGTTAAATTTCTATGGTGTCAGTGTTTATTTTCTGCTAATTAAACAAGAGTATAGTGATGTTTTAAAAAACTAGGCACTCAAATCATTTACACGTTGCCCTCTGACTGTCACAAACATTGCACTCACATCAAACACATTTTAGAGAAATAAATGTTTTTCCTATTGTGTAGTAGTTTGTAATGAGACGGACTCTAATCTGCCTTCCGCCCTCTGTGCTCTGCACATCACCAGATGTGACACAGACCCCTTCTG
>NW_027447066.1:0-5000 GCF_038048845.1 Mixophyes fleayi | reverse complement strand
TTTTTTTCGTTTTTTTTTCTCTCTTGTTCCTGCTTTCTTCAATGCTGGTGTTGAGATGTATAAGAGATGTAGGTTAGTAAGCAAACAATACCTACAGCCACACCACCCTGAACAAGATCAGTCTCGTCTGATCTTGGAAGCTAAATAGGACAGGCCTGTTCAGTACTTCAATGGGAGACCACCTAGGAATACCAGGTGCTGTAGGTTTTTTTTTTTCGTTTTTTTTTCTCTCTGTTCCTGCTTTCTTCAATGCCGGTGTTGAGATGTATAAGAGATGTAGGTCAGTAGGAAAGCAATACCTACAGCCGCACCACCCTGAACAATCCTGATCTTGGAAGCAAAGCAGTGCCAGGCTTGGTTAGTACTTGGATGGGGGACCACCTGGGAATACCAGGTGCTGTAGGTTGTTTTTTTTCGGGGTTTTTTCTCTCTTGTTCCTGCTTCCTTCAATGCTGGTGTTGAGATGTATAAGAGATGTAGGTCAGTAAGCAAGCAATACCTACAGCCACACCACCCTGAACAAGCCCAATATCATCTGATCTTGGAAGCGAAGCAGGGCCTGGCCTGGTTAGTACTTGGAATGGGAGACCACCTGGGAATACCAGGTGCTGTATGTTGTTTTTTTTTCGTTTTTTTTTCTCTCTTGTTCCTGCTTCCTTCAATGCTGGTGTTGAGATGTATAAGAGATGTAGGTTAGTAAGCAAACAATACCTACAGCCACACCACCCTGAACAAGATCAATCTCGTCTGATCTTGGAAGCTAAATAGGACGGGCCTGTTCAGTACTTCAATGGGAGACCACCTAGGAATACCAGGTGCTGTAGGTTTTTTTTTTTCGTTTTTTTTTCTCTCTTGTTCCTGCTTTCTTCAATGCCGGTGTTGAGATGTATAAGAGATGTAGGTCGGTAGGAAAGAAATACCTACAGCCACACCACCCTGAACAAGCCCAATCTCGTCTGATCTTGGAAGCTAAGCAGGGTCGGGCCTGGTTAGTACTTTGATGGGAGACCACCTGGGAATGTGCTGTAGGTTTTTTTTTCTCTCTTGTACCTGCTTCCTTCAATGCTGGTGTTGAGATGTATAAGAGATGTAGGTCAGGAAGCAAACAATACCTACAGTCAACCACCCTGAACATGCCTAATTTTGTCTAATCTTGGAAGCAAAGCAGGGCCGGGCCTGGTTAGTACTTGGATGGGAGAACACCTGGGAATACCAGGTGCTGTAGGTTTTTTTCTTTCGTTTTTTTTCTCTCTTGTTCCTGCTTCCTTCAATGCTGCTGTTGAGATGTATAAGAGATGTAGGTTAGTAATCAAACAATACCTACAGCCACACCACCCTGAACAAGCCCAATCTCGTCTGATCTTGGAAGTTAAGCAGGGCCGGCCTAGACAGTACTTCGATGGGAGACCACCTGGGAATACCAGGTGCTGTAGGTTTTTTTTTTTTTGGTTTTTTTCCCCTCTTGTTCCTGCTTCCTTCATTGCTGGTGTTGAGATGTATAAGAGAAGTAGGTTAGTAGGCAAACAATACCTACAGCCACACCACCCTGAACAAGCCCAATCTCGTCTGATCTTGGAAGCTAATCAGGTCATGGCCTAGTTAGTACTTGGATGGGAGACCACCTGGGAATACCAGGTGCTGTCGGTTTTTTTTTCCGTTTTTCTTCTCTCTTGTTCCTGCGTGCTTCAATGCTGGTGTTGAGATGTATAAGAGATGTAGGTCAGTAGGCAAGCAATACCTACAGCCACACCACCCTGAACAAGCCCAATCTCGTCTGATTTTGGAAGCTAAGCAGGGCTGGGCCTGGTTAGTACTTTGATGGGAGACCACCTGGGAATGTGCTGTAGGGTTTCTTTTTCTCTCTTGCTCCTGCTTCCTTCAATGCTGGTGTTGAGATGTATAAGAGAAGTAGGTTAGTAGGCAAACAATACTCACAGCCACACCACCCTGAACAAGCCCAATCTTGTCTGATCTTGGATGCTAAGCAGGGCTGGCCTGGTTAGTACTTGGATGGGAGACCACCTGGGAATACCAGTAGCTGTAGGTTTTTTTCTTTTCGTTTTTTTTTTCTCTCTTGTTCCTGCTTCCTTCAATGCTGGTGTTGAGATGTATAAGAGATGTAGGTTAGTAAGCAAACAATACCTACAGCCGCACCACCCTGAACAAGATCAATCTTGTTTGATCTTGGAAGCTAAGCAGGACCGGGCATGGTCAGTACTTCAATGGGAGACCACCTGGAATACCAGGTGCTGTAGGTTTTTTTTTTTGTTTTTTTATCTCTCATTTTCCTGCTTCCTTCAACCAATATCATCTGATCTTGGAAGCAAAGCAGGCCGGGCCTGGTTAGTACTTGGATGGGAGACCACCTGGGAATACCAGTTGCTGTAGGTTTTTTTTTTTTCGTTTTTTTTTTCTCTCTTGTTCCTGCTTCCTTCAATGCTGGTGTTGAGATGTATAAGAGATGTAGGTTAGTAAGCAAACAATACCTACAGCCACACCACCCTGAACAAGATCAATCTCGTCTGATCTTGGAAGCTAAATAGGACGGGCCTGTACAGTACTTCAATGGGAGACCACCTAGGAATACCAGGTGCTGTAGGTTTTTTTTTTTCGTTTTTTTTTTCTCTCTTGTTCCTGCTTTCTTCAATGCCGGTGTTGAGATGTATAAGAGATGTAGGTCAGTAGGAAAGCAATACCTACAGCCGCACCACCCTGAACAAGCCTGATCTTGGAAGCAAAGCAGTGCCAGGCTTGGTTAGTACTTGGATGGGGGACCACCTGGGAATACCAGGTGCTGTAGGTTGTTTTTTTTTCGGGTTTTTTTCTCTCTTGTTCCAGCGTGCTTCAATGTTGGTGTTAAGATGTATAAGAGATGTTGGTCAGTAGGCAAGCAATACCTACAGCCACACCACCCTGAACAAGCCCTATCTCGTCTGATCTTGGAAGCTAAGCAGGGCTGGGCCTGGTTAGTACTTTGATGGGAGACCACCTGGGAATGTGCTGTAGGTTTTTTTTCTCTCTTGTTCCTGCTTCCTTCAATGCTGGTGTTGAGATGTATAAGAGATGTAGGTCAGGATGCAAACAAAACCTACAGCCACACCACCCTGAACAAGCCCAATCTCATCTGATCTTGGAAGCCAAACCAGGGCTGGGCCTGGTCAGTACTTCGATGGGAGACCACCTAGGAATACCAGGTGCTGTAGGGTTTTTTTTTCTCTCTTGTTCTTGCTTTCTTCAATGCCGGTGTTGAGATGTATAAGAGATGTAGGTCAGTAGGCATGTAATACCTACAGCCGCACCACCCTGAACAAGATCAATCTTGTTTGATCTTGGAAGCTAAGCAGGACCGGGCATGGTCAGTACTTCAATGGGAGACCACCTGGGAATACCAGTTGCTGTAAGGTTTTTTTTTTTCGTTTTATTTTCTCTCTTGTGCCTGCTACCTTCAATGCTGGTGTTGAAATGTATAAGAGATGTAGGTCAGTAGGCAAGTAATACCTACAGCCACACCACCATGAACAAGCCCAATCTCGTCTGATCTTGGAAGCTAAACAGGGTTGGGCCTGGTAAGTACTTGGATGGGAGACCACCTGGGAATACCAGGTGCTGTAGGTTTTTTTTTTCTGTTTTTTTAACTCTCTTGTTCCTGCTTCCTTTAATGTTGGTGTTGAGATGTATAAGAGATGTAGGTCAGCAGGTAAGCAATACCTAC
Organism: Mixophyes fleayi; assembly: GCF_038048845.1. NCBI lineage: Eukaryota > Metazoa > Chordata > Amphibia > Anura > Limnodynastidae > Mixophyes > Mixophyes fleayi. Next base: position 1,288 of record NW_027447066.1, on the reverse strand, counting down.
AGCCACACCACCCTGAACAAGCTCTATCTCGTCTGATCTTGGAAGCTAAGCAAGGTTGGGCCTGGTAAGTACTTGGATGAGAGAACACCTGGGAATTCCAGGTGCTGTAGGTTATTTTTTTCGTTTTTTTTTCTCTCTTGTTCCTGCTTCCTTCAATGCTGGTGTTGAGATGTATAAGAGATGTAGGTCAGCAGGTAAGCAATACCTGCAGCCACACCTCTCTGAACAAGCCCAATCTCATCTGATCTTGGAAGCTAACCAGGGCCGGACCTGGTCAGTACTTCGATGGGAGACCACCTAGGAATACCAGGTGCTGTAGGTTTTTTTTTTTTCGGTTTTTTTTCCCTCTTGTTCCTGCTTCCTTCATTGCTGGTGTTGAGATGTATAAGAGATGTTGGTCAGTAGGCAAGCAATACCTACAGTCAACCACCCTGCACAAACCTAATCTCGTCTGATCTTGGAAGCGAAGCAGGGCCGGGCTTGATTAGTACTTGGATGGGATACAACCTGGGAATACCAGGTGCTGTAGGTTTTTTTCTTTCGTTTTTTTTTCTCTCTTGTTCCTGCTTGCTTCAATGCTGGTGTTGAGATGTGTAAGGGATGTAGGTTAGTAGGCAAACAATACCTACAGCCACACCACCCTGAACAAGCCCAATCTCGTCTGATCTTGGAAGCTAAGCAGGGCTGGGCCTAGTTAGTACTTGGATGGGAGACCACCTGGGAATACCAGGTGCTGTAGGTTTTTTTTTTTCGTTTTTTTTCTCTCTTGTTCCTGCTTCCTTCAATGCTGGTGTTTAGATGTATAAGAGATGTAGGTCAGTAGGCAAGCAATACCTACAGTCAACCACCCTGAACATGCCCAATCTCGTCTGATCTTGGAAGCTAAGCAGGGCTAGGCCTGGTTAGTATTTGGATGGGAGACCACCTAGGAATACCAGGTGTTGTAGGTTTTTTTTCTGTATTTTTTCTCTCTTGTTCCTGCTTCCTTAAATGCTGGTGTTGAGATGTATAAGAGATGTAGGTCAGTAGGGAAGCAATACCTACAGCCCAGTCTCCTCTGATCTGGGAAGCGAAGCAGGGCCGAGCCTGGTTAGTAATTGGATGGGAGACCACCTGGGAATACCAGGTGCTGTAGGTTTGTTTTTTTTTTTGTTTTTTTTTCTCTCTTTTTCCTGCTTTCTTTAATGCCAATGGTGAGATGTATAAGAGATGTAGGTAAGTAGGCAAGCAATAACTACCGCCACACCACCCTGAACAAGCCCAATCTCGTCTGATCTTGGAAGCTATA
>NW_027447065.1:0-38558 GCF_038048845.1 Mixophyes fleayi | reverse complement strand
TGACTTACATCAATCCTTTTACATAATTCTTGTTTCTGATGACATTTCTAACATTGTCCGCAATTATTAACTTTCTAAGTCTTTCTGAGCAAGAGAAATCGCCAAAACATAGTCATTTTTAATTGCCGTAGATAACAATGCTTTTTTCTACTCCTGTCTTACTTTCTCTTGGAAACAATGACTTACATCAATTCTATAACATAATTCTTGTTTCTGATGAAGTTTCTAACATTGTCCACAATTATCAACTTTCTAAGTCTTTCTGAGCAAGAAAAATCGCAAAACATAGTCATTTCTTAATTGCCGTACAAAGCAATGCTTTTTTCCACTCCTGTCTTACGTTCTCTTGGAAACAATGACTTACATAAATCCTTATACATAATTCTTATTTCTGATGACATTTCTAACATTGTCCACAATTATCAACTTTCTAAACCTTTCTGAGCAAGTGAATTCGCCAAAACATAGTCATTTCTTAATTGCCGCACAAAGCAATGCTTTTTTCCACGCCTGTCTTACTTTCTCTTGGAAACAATGACGTACATCAATTCTGTAACATAATTCTTGTTTCTGATGACATTTCTAACATTGTCCACAATTATCAACTTTCTAAGTCCTTCTGAGCAAGAGAAATTGCAAAACATATTCATTTCTTAATTGCCGTAGAAAACAATTCTTTTTTCCACTCCTGACTTACTTTCTCTTGGAAACAATGACTTACATCAATTCTATAACATAATTCTTGTTTCTGATGACATTTCTAACATTGTCCACAATTATCAACTTTCTAAGTCTTTCTGAGCAAGAGAAATCGCAAAACATAGTCATTTCTTAATTGCCTTACAACACAATGCTTTCTTCCACTCCTGTCTTACTTTCTCTTGGAAACAATGACTTACATCAATTCTATAACATAATTCTTGTTTCTGATGACATTTCTAACATTGTCCACAATTATCAACTTTCTAAGTCTTTCTGAGCAAGAGAAATCGCAACACATAGTCATTTCTTAATTGTCGTACAAAGCAATGCTTTTTTCCACTCCTCTCTTACTTTCTCTTGGAAACAATGACTTACATAAATCCTTATACATAATTCTTATTTCTGATGACATTAATAACATTGTCCACAATTATCAACTTTCTAAACCTTTCTGAGCAAGTGAATTCGCCAAAACATAGTCATTTCTTAATTGCCGCACAAAGAAATGCTCTTTTCCACGCCTGTCTTACTTACTCTTGGAAACAATGACGTACATCAATTCTATAACATAATTCTTGTTTTTGATGACATTTCTAACAATTATCAACTTTCTAAATCCTTCTGAGCAAGAGAAATCGCAAAACATAGTCATTTCTTAATTGCCTTACAACACAATACTTTCTTCCACTCCTGTCTTACTTTCTCTTGGAAACAATGACTTACATCAATTCTATAACATAATTCTTGTTTCTGATGACATTTCTAACATTGTCCACAATTATCAACTTTCTAAGTCTTTCTGAGCAAGAGAAATCGCAAAACATAGTCATTTCTTAATTGCCATAGAAAACAATGCTTTTTTCTACTCCTGTCTTACTTTCTCTTGGAAACAATGACTTACATCAATTCTATAACATTATTCTTGTTTCTGATGACATTTCTAACATTGTCCACAATTATCAACTTTCTAAGTCTTTCTGAGCAAGAGAAATCTCAAAACATAGTCATTTCTTAATTGCCGTACAAAGCAATGCTTTTTTCCACTCCTGTCTTACTTTCTCTTGGAAACAATGACTTACATCAATTCTATAACATAATTCTTGTTTCTGATGACATTTCTAACATTGTCCACAATTATCAACCTTCTAAGTCTTTCTGAGCAAGAGAAATCGCAAAACATAGTCATTTCTTAATTGCCTTACAACACAATGCTTTTTTCCACTCCTGTCTTACTTTCTCTTGGAAACAATGACTTACATCAATTCTATAACATAATTCTTGTTTCTGATGACATTTCTAACATTGTCCACAATTATCAACCTTCTAAGTCTTTCTGAGCAAGAGAAATCTCAAAACATATTCATTTCTTAATTGCCATAGAAAACAATGCTTTTTTCTACTCCTGACTTACTTTCTCTTGGAAACAATGACTTACATCAATTCTATAACATAATTCTTGTTTCTGATGACATTTCTAACATTGTCCACAATTATCAACTTTCTAAGTCTTTCTGAGCAAGAGAAATCGCAAAACATAGTCATTTCTTAATTGCCATAGAAAACAATGCTTTTTTCTACTCCTGACTTACTTTCTTTTGGAAACAATGACTTACATCAATTCTATAACATAATTCTTGTTTCTGATGACATTTCTAACATTGTCCACAATTATCAACTTTCTAAACCTTTCTGAGCAAGTGAATTCGCCAAAACATAGTCATTTCTTAATTGCCGCACAAAGAAATGCTCTTTTCCACGCCTGTCTTAGTTTCTCTTGGAAACAATGACTTACATCAATTCTATAACATAATTCTTGTTTCTGATGACATTTCTAACATTGTCCACAATTATCAACTTTCTAAGTCTTTCTGAGCAAGAGAAATCGCAAAACATAGTCATTTCTTAATTGCCATACAAAGCAATGCTTTTTTCCACTCCTGTCTTACTTTCTCTTGGAAACAATGACTTACATCAATTCTATAACATAATTCTTGTTTCTGATGACATTTCTAACATTGTCCACAATGATCAACTTTCTAAGTCTTTCTGAGTAGGAGAAATCGCAAAACATAGTCATTTCTTAATTGCCTTACAAAGCAATGCTTTTTTCCACTCCTGTCTTACTTTCTCTTGGAAACAATGACTTACATAAATCCTTATACATAATTCTTATTTCTGATGACATTTCTAACATTGTCCACAATTATCAACTTTCTAAACCTTTCTGAGCAAGTGAATTCGCCAAAACATAGTCATTTCTTAATTGCCGCACAAAGCAATGCTTTTTTCCACGCCTGTCTTACTTTCTCTTGGAAACAATGACGTACATCAATTCTATAACATAATTCTTGTTTCTGATGACATTTCTAACATTGTCCACAATTATCAACTTTCTAAGTCCTTCTGAGCAAGAGAAATTGCAAAACATATTCATTTCTTAATTGGCGTAGAAAACAATGCTTTTTTCCACTCCTGACTTATTTTCTCTTAGAAACAATGACTTACATCAATTCTATAACATAATTCTTGTTTCTGATGACATTTCTAACATTGTCCACAATTATCAACTTTCTAAGTCTTTCTGAGCAAGAGAAATCGCAAAACATAGTCATTTCTTAATTGCCATAGAAAACAATGCTTTTTTCTACTCCTGTCTTACTTTCTCTTGGAAACAATGACTTACATCAATTCTATAACATTATTCTTGTTTCTGATGACATTTCTAACATTGTCCACAATTATCAACTTTCTAAGTCTTTCTGAGCAAGAGAAATCTCAAAACATAGTCATTTCTTAATTGCCGTACAAAGCAATGCTTTTTTCCACTCCTGTCTTACTTTCTCTTGGAAACAATGACTTACATCAATTCTATAACATAATTCTTGTTTCTGATGACATTTCTAACATTGTCCACAATTATCAACCTTCTAAGTCCTTCTGAGCAAGAGAAATCGCAAAACATAGTCATTTCTTAATTGCCTTACAACACAATGCTTTCTTCCACTCCTGTCTTACTTTCTCTTGGAAACAATGACTTACATCAATTCTATAACATAATTCTTGTTTCTGATGACATTTCTAACATTGTCCACAATTATCAACTTTCTAAGTCTTTCTGAGCAAGAGAAATCGCAAAACATAGTCATTTCTTAATTGCCGTACAAAGCAATGCTTTTTTCCACTCCTCTCTTACTTTCTCTTGGAAACAATGACTTACATAAATCCTTATACATAATTCTTATTTCTGATGACATTTCTAACATTGTCCACAATTATCAACTTTCTAAACCTTTCTGAGCAAGTGAATTCGCCAAAACATAGTCATTTCTTAATTGCCGCACAAAGAAATGCTCTTTTCCACGCCTGTCTTACTTTCTCTTGGAAACAATGACGTACATCAATTCTATAACATAATTCTTGTTTCTGATGACATTTCTAACATTGTCCACAATTATCAACTTTCTAAGTCTTTCTGAGCAAGAGAAATCGCAAAACATAGTCATTTCTTAATTGCCATACAAAACAATGCTTTTTTCTACTCCTGTCTTACTTTCTCTTGGAAACAATGAATTACATCAATTCTATAACATAATTCTTGTTTCTGATGAAGTTTCTAACATTGTCCACAATTATCAACTTTCTAAGTCTTTCTGAGCAAGAGAAATCGCAAAACATAGTCATTTCTTAATTGCCGTACAAAGCAATGCTTTTTTCCACTCCTGTCTTACTTTCTCTGGAAACAATGACTTTCATAAATCCTTATACATAATTCTTATTTCTGATGACATTTCTAACATTGTCCACAATTATCAACTTTCTAAACCTTTCTGAGCAAGTAAATTCGCCAAAACATAGTCATTTCTTAATTTCCGCACAAAGCAATGCTTTTTTCCACGCCTGTCTTACTTTCTCTTTGAAACAATGACGTACATCAGTTCTATGACATAATTCTTGTTTCTGATGACATTTCTAACATTGTCCACAATTATCAACTTTCTAAGTCCTTCTGAGCAAGAGAAATAGCAAAACATATTCATTTCTTAATTGCCGTAGAAAACAATGCTTTTTTCTACTCCTGACTTACTTTCTCTTGGAAACAATGACTTACATCAATTCTATAACATAATTCTTGTTTCTGATGACATTTCTAACATTGTCCACAATTATCAACTTTCTAAGTCTTTCTGAGCAAGAGAAATCGCAAAACATATTCATTTCTTAATTGCCATAGAAAACAATGCTTTTTTTACTCCTGACTTACTTTCTCTTGGAAACAATGACTTACATCAATTCTATAACATAATTCTTGTTTCTGATGACATTTCTAACATTGTCCACAATGATCAACTTTCTAAGTCTTTCTGAGTAAGAGAAATCGCAAAACATAGTCATTTCTTAATTGCCTTACAAAGCAATGCTTTTTTCCACTCCTGTCTTACTTTCTCTTGGAAACAATGACTTACATCAATCCTTTTACATAATTCTTGTTTCTGATGACATTTCTAACATTGTCCGCAATTATTAACTTTCTAAGTCTTTCTGAGCAAGAGAAATCGCCAAAACATAGTCATTTTTAATTGCCGTAGATAACAATGCTTTTTTCTACTCCTGTCTTACTTTCTCTTGGAAACAATGACTTACATCAATTCTATAACATAATTCTTAATTCTGATGACATTTCTAACATTGTCCACAATTATCAACTTTCTAAGTCTTTCTGAGCAAGAGAAATCGCAAAACATAGTAATTTCTTAATTGCTGTACAAAGCAATGCTTTTTTCCACTCCTGTCTTACTTTCTCTTGGAAACAATGACTTACATCAATCCTTTTACATAATTCTTGTTTCTGATGACATTTCTAACATTGTCCGCAATTATTAACTTTCTAAGTCTTTCTGAGCAAGAGAAATCGCCAAAACATAGTCATTTTTAATTGCCGTAGATAACAATGCTTTTTTCTACTCCTGTCTTACTTTCTCTTGGAAACAATGACTTACATCAATTCTATAACATAATTCTTAATTCTGATGACATTTCTAACATTGTCCACAATTATCAACTTTCTAAGTCTTTCTGAGCAAGAGAAATCGCAAAACATAGTCATTTCTTAATTGCCATACAAAGCAAGGCTTTTTTCCACTCCTGTCTTACTTTCTCTTGGAAACAATGACTTACATCAATTCTATAACATAATTCTTGTTTCTGATGACATTTCTAACATTGTCCACAATTATCAACTTTCTAAGTCTTTCTGAGCAAGAGAAATCGCAAAACATAGTCATTTCTTAATTGCCTTACAAAGCAATGCTTTTTTCCACTCCTGTCTTACTTTCTCTTGGAAACAATGACTTACATAAATTCTATAACATAATTCTTGTTTCTGATGACATTTCTAACATTGTCCACAATTATCAACTTTCTAAGTCTTTCTGAGCAAGAGAAATCGCAAAACATAGTCATTTCTTAATTGCCATACAAAGCAATGCTTTTTTCCACTCCTGTCTTACTTTCTCTTGGAAACAATGACTTACATAAATCCTTATACATAATTCTTATTTCTGATGACATTTCTAACATTGTCCACAATTATCAACTTTCTAAACCTTTCTGAGCAAGTAAATTCGCCAAAACATAGTCATTTCTTAATTGCCGCTCAAAGCAATGCTTTTTTCCACGCCTGTCTTATTTTCTCTTGGAAACAATGACGTACATATATTCTATGACATAATTCTTGTTTCTGATGACATTTCTAACATTGTCCACAATTATCAACTTTCTAAGTCCTTCTGAGCAAGAGAAATCGCAAAACATATTCATTTCTTAATTGCCGTAGAAAACAATGCTTTTTTCTACTCCTGACTTACTTTCTCTTGGAAACAATGACTTACATCAATTCTATAACATAATTCTTGTTTCTGATGACATTTCTAACATTGTCCACAATTATCAACTTTCTAAGTCTTTCTGAGCAAGAGAAATCGCAAAACATATTCATTTCTTAATTGCCATAGAAAACAATGCTTTTTTCTACTCCTGACTTACTTTCTCTTGGAAACAATGACTTACATCAATTCTATAACATAATTCTTGTTTCTGATGACATTTCTAACATTGTCCACAATTATCAACTTTCTAAGTCTTTCTGAGCAAGAGAAATCGCAAAACATAGTCATTTCTTAATTGCCATACAAAGCAATGCTTTTTTCGACGCCTGTCTTACTTTCTCTTGGAAACAAAGACGTACATCAATTCTATAACATAATTCTTGTTTCTCATGACATTTCTAACATTGTCCACAATTATCAACTTTCTAAATCCTTCTGAGCAGGAGAAATCGCAAAACATAGTCATTTCTTAATTGCCGTAGAAAACAATGCTTTTTTCTACTCCTGTCTTACTTTCTCTTGGAAACAATGACTTACATCAATTCTATAACATAATTCTTGTTTCTGATGACATTTCTAACATTGTCCACAATTATCAACTTTCGAAGTCTTTCTGAGCAAGAGAAATCGCAAAACATAGTAATTTCTTAATTGCCTTACAAAGCAATGCTTTTTTCCACTCCTGTCTTACTTTCTCCTGGAAACAATGACTTACATCAATCCTTTTACATAATTCTTGTTTCTGATGAAATTTCTAACATTATCCATAATTATCAACTTTCTAAGTCTTTCTGAGCAAGAGAAATCGCAAAACATAGTAATTTCTTAATTGCCTTAGAAAGCAATACTTTTTTCCACTCCTGTCTTACTTTCTCCTGGAAACAATGACTTACATCAATCCTTTTACATAATTCTTGTTTCTGATGACATTTCTAACATTGTCCACAATTATCAACTTTCTAAGTCTTTCTGAGCAAGAGAAATCGCAAAACATAGTAATTTCTTAATTGCCGTACAAAGCAATACTTTTTTCCACTCCTGTCTTACTTTCTCCTGAAAACAATGACTTACATCAATCCTTTTACATAATTCTTGTTTCTGATGACATTTCTAACATTGTCCGCAATTATCAACTTTCTAAGTCTTTCTGTGCAAGAGAAATCGCAAAACATAGTCATTTCTTAATTGCCGTACAAAGCAATGCTTTTTTCCACTCCTGTCTTACTTTCTCTTGGAAACTATGACTTACATCAATTCTATAACATAATGCTTGTTTCTGATGACATTTCTAACATTGTCCACAATTATCAACTTTCTAAGTCTTTCTGAGCAAGAGAAATCGCAAAACATAGTCATTTCTTAATTGCCTTACAAAGCAATGCTTTTTTCCACTCCTGTCTTACTTTCTCTTGGAAACAATGACTTACATCAATTCTATAACATAATTCTTGTTTCTGATGGCATTTCTAACATTGTCCACAATTATCAACTTTCTAAGTCTTTCTGAGCAAGAGAAATCGCAAAACATAGTCATTTCTTAATTGCCGTACAAAGCAATGCTTTTTTCCACTCCTGTCTTACTTTCTCTTGGAAACAATGACTTACATCAATTCTATAACATAATTCTTGTTTCTGATGACATTTATAACATTGTCCACAATTATCAACTTTCTGAGGCTTTCTGAGCAAGAGAAATCGCAAAACATAGTAATTTCTTAATTGCCGTACAAAGCAATTCTTTTTTCCACTCCTGTCTTACTTTCTCCTGGAAACAATGACTTACATCAATCCTTTTACATAATTCTTGTTTCTGAGGACATTTCTAACATTGTCCACAATTATCAACTTTCTAAGTCTTTCTGAGCAAGAGAAATCGCAAAACATAGTAAATTCTTAATTGCCGTACAAAGCAATTCTTTTTTCCACTCCTGTCTTACTTTCTACTGGAAACAATGACTTACATCAATCCTTTTACATAATTCTTGTTTCTGATGACATTTCTAACATTGTCCACAATTATCAACTCTCTAAGTCTTTCTGAGCAAGAGAAATCGCAAAACATAGTAATTTCTTAAATGCCGTACAAAGCAATGCTTTTTTCCACTCCTGTCTTACTTTCTCTTGGAAACAATGACTTACATCAATCCTTTTACATAATTCTTGTTTCTGATGACATTTCTAACATTGTCCGCAATTATCAACTTTCTAAGTCTTTCTGAGCAAGAGAAATCGCAAAACATAGTAATTTCTTAATTGCCATACAAAGCAATGCTTTTTTCCACTCCTGTCTTACTTTCTCCTGGAAACAATGACTTACATCAATCCTTTTACATAATTCTTGTTTCTGATGACATTTCTAACATTGTCCGCAATTATCAACTTTCTAAGTCTTTCTGAGCAAGAGAAATCGCAAAACATAGTCATTTTTAATTGCCGTAGAAAACAATGCTTTTTTCTACTCCTGTCTTACTTTCTCTTGGAAACAATGACTTACATCAATTCTATAACATAATTCTTGTTTCTGATGACATTTCTAACATTGTCCACAATTATCAACTTTCTAAGTCTTTCTGAGCAAGAGAAATCGCAAAACATAGTAATTTCTTAATTGCCGTACAAAGCAATGCTTTTTTCCACTCCTGTCTTACTTTCTCCTGGAAACAATGACTTACATCAATCCTTTTACATAATTCTTGTTTCTGATGATATTTCTAACATTGTCCACAATTATCAACTTTCTAAGTCTTTCTGAGCAAGAGAAATCGCAAAACATAGTCATTTCTTAATTGCCGTACAAAGCAATGCTTTTTTCCACTCCTGTCTTACTTTCTCTTGGAAACAATGACTTACATCAATTCTATAACATAATTCTTGTTTCTGATGACATTTCTATCATTGTCCACAATTATCAACTTTCTAAGTCTTTCTGAGCAAGAGAAATCGCAAAACAGAGTCATTTCTTAATTGCCTTACAACACAATACTTTCTTCCACTCCTGTCTTACTTTCTCTTGGAAACAATGACTTACATCAATTCTATAACATAATTCTTGTTTCTGATGACATTTCTAACATTGTCCACAATTATCAACTTTCTAAGTCTTTCTGAGCAAGAGAAATCGCAAAACATAGTTTCATTTCTTAATTGCCGTACAAAGCAATGCTTTTTTCCACTCCTATCTTACTTTCTCTTGGAAACAATGACTTACATAAATCCTTATACATAATTCTTATTTCTGATGACATTTCTAACATTGTCCACAATTATCAACTTTCTAACCTTTCTGAGCAAGTGAATTCGCCAAAACATAGTCATTTCTTAATTGCCGCACAAAGCAATGCTTCTTTTCAACGCCAGTCTTATTTTCTCTTGGAAATAATGACTTACATCAATTCTATAACATAATTCTTGTTTCTGATGACATTTCTAACATTGTCCACAATTATCAACCTTCTAAGTCTTTCTGAGCAAGAGAAATCGCAAACATAGTCATTTCTTAATTGCCTTACAACACAATGCTTTCTTCCACGCCTGTCTTATTTTCTCTTGGAAACAATGACTTACATCAATTCTATAACATAATCTTGTTTCTGATGACATTTCTAATATTGTCCACAATTATCAACCTTCTAAGTCTTTCTGAGCAAGAGAAAATGCAAAACATATTCATTTCTTAATTGCCGTAGAAAACAATGCCTTTTTTCCACTCCTGACTTACTTTCTCTTAGAAACAATGACTTACATCAATTCTAATAACCTAATTCTTGTTTCTGATGACATTTCTAACATTGTCCACAATTATCAACCTTCTAAGTCTTTCTGAGCAAGAGAAATCGCAAAACATATTCATTCTTAATTGCCGTAGAAAACAATGCTTTTTCCACTCCTGACTTACTTCTCTTGGAAACAATGACTTACATCAATTCTATAACATAATTCTTGTTTCTGATGACATTTCTAACATTGTCGCAATTATCAACTTTCTAAGTCTTTCTGAGCAAGAGAAATCTCAAACATAGTCATTTTTTAATTGCCGTACAAGCAATGCTTTTTTCCACTCCTGTCTTACTTTCTCTTGGAAACAATGACTTACATCAATTCTATAACATAATTCTTGTTTCTTATGACATTTCTAACATTGTCCACAATTATCAACTTTCTAAGTCTTTCTGAGGCAAGAGAAATCGCAAAACATAGTCATTTCTTAATTGCCTTACAACACAATGCTTTCTTCCACTCCTGTCTTACTTTCTCTTGGAAACAATGACTTACATCAATTCTATAACATAATTCTTGTTTCTGATGACATTTCTAACATTGTCCACATTATCAACTTTCTAAGTCTTTCTGAGCAAGAGAAATCGCAAAACATAGTCATTTCTTAATTGCCGTACAAAGCAATGCTTTTTTCCACTCCTCTCTTACTTTCTCTTGGAAACAATGACTTACATAAATCCTTATACATAATTCTTATTTCTGATGACATTTCTAACATTGTCCACAATTATCAACTTTCTAAACCTTTCTGAGCAAGTGAATTCGCCAAAACATAGTCATTTCTTAATTGTCCGCACAAAGAAATGCTCTTTTCCACGCCTGTTTTACTTTCTCTTGGAAACAATGACGTACATCAATTCTATAACATAATTCTTGTTTTTGATGACATTTCTAACAATTATTAACTTTCTAAATCCTTCTGAGCAAGAGAAATCGCAAAACATATTTATTTCTTAATTGCCGTAGAAAACAATGCTTTTTTCTACTCCTGACTTACTTTCTCTTGGAAACAATGACTTACATCAATTCTATAACATAATTCTTGTTTCTGATGTCATTTCTAATATTGTCCACAATTATCAACTTTCTAAGTCTTTCTGAGTAAGAGAAATCGCAAAACATAGTCATTTCTTAATTGCCTTACAAAGCAATGCTTTTTTCCACTCCTGTCTTACTTTCTCTTGGAAACAATGACTTACATCAATTCTATAACATAATTCGTGTTTCTGATGAAGTTTCTAACATTGTCCACAATTATCAACTTTCTAAGTCTTTCTGAGCAAGAGAAATCGCAAAACATAGTCATTTCTTCATTGCCGTACAAAAAACAACGCTTTTTTGGCATTCCTGTCTCACTTTCTCTTAGAAACAATGATTTACATCAATCCTTTTACATAATTCTTGTTTCTCATGACATTTCTAACATTGCCCACAATTATCAACTTTCTAACCTTTCTGAGCAAGTGAATTCGCCAAAACATAGTCATTTTCTTAATTGCCGCACAAAGCAATGCTTTTTTCCACGCCTGTCTTACTTTCTCTTGGAAACAATGACGTACATCAATTCTATAACATAATTCTTGTTTCTGATGACATTTCTAACATTGTCCACAATTATCAACTTTCTAAGTCCTTCTGAGCAAGAGAAATTGCAAAACATATTCATTTCTTAATTGGCGTAGAAAACAATGCTTTTTTCCACTCCTGACTTATTTTCTCTTAGAAACAATGACTTACATCAATTCTATAACATAATTCTTGTTTCTGATGACATTTCTAACATTGTCCACAATTATCAACTTTCTAAGTCTTTCTGAGCAAGAGAAATCGCAAAACATAGTCATTTCTTAATTGCCATAGAAAACAATGCTTTTTTCTACTCCTGTCTTACTTTCTCTTGGAAACAATGACTTACATCAATTCTATAACATTATTCTTGTTTCTGATGACATTTCTAACATTGTCCACAATTATCAACTTTCTAAGTCTTTCTGAGCAAGAGAAATCTCAAAACATAGTCATTTCTTAATTGCCGTACAAAGCAATGCTTTTTTCCACTCCTGTCTTACTTTCTCTTGGAAACAATGACTTACATCAATTCTATAACATAATTCTTGTTTCTGATGACATTTCTAACATTGTCCACAATTATCAACCTTCTAAGTCTTTCTGAGCAAGAGAAATCGCAAAACATAGTCATTTCTTAATTGCCTTACAACACAATGCTTTCTTCCACTCCTGTCTTACTTTCTCTTGGAAACAATGACTTACATCAATTCTATAACATAATTCTTGTTTCTGATGACATTTCTAACATTGTCCACAATTATCAACTTTCTAAGTCTTTCTGAGCAAGAGAAATCGCAAAACATAGTCATTTCTTAATTGCCGTACAAAGCAATGCTTTTTTCCACTCCTCTCTTACTTTCTCTTGGAAACAATGACTTACATAAATCCTTATACATAATTCTTATTTCTGATGACATTTCTAACATTGTCCACAATTATCAACTTTCTAAACCTTTCTGAGCAAGTGAATTCGCCAAAACATAGTCATTTCTTAATTGCCGCACAAAGAAATGCTCTTTTCCACGCCTGTCTTACTTTCTCTTGGAAACAATGACGTACATCAATTCTATAACATAATTCTTGTTTCTGATGACATTTCTAACATTGTCCACAATTATCAACTTTCTAAGTCTTTCTGAGCAAGAGAAATCGCAAAACATAGTCATTTCTTAATTGCCATACAAAACAATGCTTTTTTCTACTCCTGTCTTACTTTCTCTTGGAAACAATGAATTACATCAATTCTATAACATAATTCTTGTTTCTGATGAAGTTTCTAACATTGTCCACAATTATCAACTTTCTAAGTCTTTCTGAGCAAGAGAAATCGCAAAACATAGTCATTTCTTAATTGCCGTACAAAGCAATGCTTTTTTCCACTCCTGTCTTACTTTCTCTTGGAAACAATGACTTTCATAAATCCTTATACATAATTCTTATTTCTGATGACATTTCTAACATTGTCCACAATTATCAACTTTCTAAACCTTTCTGAGCAAGTAAATTCGCCAAAACATAGTCATTTCTTAATTTCCGCACAAAGCAATGCTTTTTTCCACGCCTGTCTTACTTTCTCTTTGAAACAATGACGTACATCAATTCTATGACATAATTCTTGTTTCTGATGACATTTCTAACATTGTCCACAATTATCAACTTTCTAAGTCCTTCTGAGCAAGAGAAATAGCAAAACATATTCATTTCTTAATTGCCGTAGAAAACAATGCTTTTTTCTACTCCTGACTTACTTTCTCTTGGAAACAATGACTTACATCAATTCTATAACATAATTCTTGTTTCTGATGACATTTCTAACATTGTCCACAATTATCAACTTTCTAAGTCTTTCTGAGCAAGAGAAATCGCAAAACATATTCATTTCTTAATTGCCATAGAAAACAATGCTTTTTTCTACTCCTGACTTACTTTCTCTTGGAAACAATGACTTACATCAATTCTATAACATAATTCTTGTTTCTGATGACATTTCTAACATTGTCCACAATGATCAACTTTCTAAGTCTTTCTGAGTAAGAGAAATCGCAAAACATAGTCATTTCTTAATTGCCTTACAAAGCAATGCTTTTTTCCACTCCTGTCTTACTTTCTCTTGGAAACAATGACTTACATCAATCCTTTTACATAATTCTTGTTTCTGATGACATTTCTAACATTGTCCGCAATTATTAACTTTCTAAGTCTTTCTGAGCAAAAGAAATCGCCAAAACATAGTCATTTTTAATTGCCGTAGATAACAATGCTTTTTTCTACTCCTGTCTTACTTTCTCTTGGAAACAATGACTTACATCAATTCTATAACATAATTCTTAATTCTGATGACATTTCTAACATTGTCCACAATTATCAACTTTCTAAGTCTTTCTGAGCAAGAGAAATCGCAAAACATAGTAATTTCTTAATTGCTGTACAAAGCAATGCTTTTTTCCACTCCTGTCTTACTTTCTCTTGGAAACAATGACTTACATCAATCCTTTTACATAATTCTTGTTTCTGATGACATTTCTAACATTGTCCGCAATTATTAACTTTCTAAGTCTTTCTGAGCAAGAGAAATCGCCAAAACATAGTCATTTTTAATTGCCGTAGATAACAATGCTTTTTTCTACTCCTGTCTTACTTTCTCTTGGAAACAATGACTTACATCAATTCTATAACATAATTCTTAATTCTGATGACATTTCTAACATTGTCCACAATTATCAACTTTCTAAGTCTTTCTGAGCAAGAGAAATCGCAAAACATAGTCATTTCTTAATTGCCATACAAAGCAAGGCTTTTTTCCACTCCTGTCTTACTTTCTCTTGGAAACAATGACTTACATCAATTCTATAACATAATTCTTGTTTCTGATGACATTTCTAACATTGTCCACAATTATCAACTTTCTAAGTCTTTCTGAGCAAGAGAAATCGCAAAACATAGTCATTTCTTAATTGCCTTACAAAGCAATGCTTTTTTCCACTCCTGTCTTACTTTCTCTTGGAAACAATGACTTACATAAATTCTATAACATAATTCTTGTTTCTGATGACATTTCTAACATTGTCCACAATTATCAACTTTCTAAGTCTTTCTGAGCAAGAGAAATCGCAAAACATAGTCATTTCTTAATTGCCATACAAAGCAATGCTTTTTTCCACTCCTGTCTTACTTTCTCTTGGAAACAATGACTTACATAAATCCTTATACATAATTCTTATTTCTGATGACATTTCTAACATTGTCCACAATTATCAACTTTCTAAACCTTTCTGAGCAAGTAAATTCGCCAAAACATAGTCATTTCTTAATTGCCGCTCAAAGCAATGCTTTTTTCCACGCCTGTCTTATTTTCTCTTGGAAACAATGACGTACATATATTCTATGACATAATTCTTGTTTCTGATGACATTTCTAACATTGTCCACAATTATCAACTTTCTAAGTCCTTCTGAGCAAGAGAAATCGCAAAACATATTCATTTCTTAATTGCCGTAGAAAACAATGCTTTTTTCTACTCCTGACTTACTTTCTCTTGGAAACAATGACTTACATCAATTCTATAACATAATTCTTGTTTCTGATGACATTTCTAACATTGTCCACAATTATCAACTTTCTAAGTCTTTCTGAGCAAGAGAAATCGCAAAACATATTCATTTCTTAATTGCCATAGAAAACAATGCTTTTTTCTACTCCTGACTTACTTTCTCTTGGAAACAATGACTTACATCAATTCTATAACATAATTCTTGTTTCTGATGACATTTCTAACATTGTCCACAATTATCAACTTTCTAAGTCTTTCTGAGCAAGAGAAATCGCAAAACATAGTCATTTCTTAATTGCCATACAAAGCAATGCTTTTTTCGACGCCTGTCTTACTTTCTCTTGGAAACAAAGACGTACATCAATTCTATAACATAATTCTTGTTTCTCATGACATTTCTAACATTGTCCACAATTATCAACTTTCTAAATCCTTCTGAGCAGGAGAAATCGCAAAACATAGTCATTTCTTAATTGCCGTAGAAAACAATGCTTTTTTCTACTCCTGTCTTACTTTCTCTTGGAAACAATGACTTACATCAATTCTATAACATAATTCTTGTTTCTGATGACATTTCTAACATTGTCCACAATTATCAACTTTCGAAGTCTTTCTGAGCAAGAGAAATCGCAAAACATAGTAATTTCTTAATTGCCTTACAAAGCAATGCTTTTTTCCACTCCTGTCTTACTTTCTCCTGGAAACAATGACTTACATCAATCCTTTTACATAATTCTTGTTTCTGATGAAATTTCTAACATTATCCATAATTATCAACTTTCTAAGTTTTTCTGAGCAAGAGAAATCGCAAAACATAGTAATTTCTTAATTGCCTTAGAAAGCAATACTTTTTTCCACTCCTGTCTTACTTTCTCCTGGAAACAATGACTTACATCAATCCTTTTACATAATTCTTGTTTCTGATGACATTTCTAACATTGTCCACAATTATCAACTTTCTAAGTCTTTCTGAGCAAGAGAAATCGCAAAACATAGTAATTTCTTAATTGCCGTACAAAGCAATACTTTTTTCCACTCCTGTCTTACTTTCTCCTGAAAACAATGACTTACATCAATCCTTTTACATAATTCTTGTTTCTGATGACATTTCTAACATTGTCCGCAATTATCAACTTTCTAAGTCTTTCTGTGCAAGAGAAATCGCAAAACATAGTCATTTCTTAATTGCCGTACAAAGCAATGCTTTTTTCCACTCCTGTCTTACTTTCTCTTGGAAACTATGACTTACATCAATTCTATAACATAATGCTTGTTTCTGATGACATTTCTAACATTGTCCACAATTATCAACTTTCTAAGTCTTTCTGAGCAAGAGAAATCGCAAAACATAGTCATTTCTTAATTGCCTTACAAAGCAATGCTTTTTTCCACTCCTGTCTTACTTTCTCTTGGAAACAATGACTTACATCAATTCTATAACATAATTCTTGTTTCTGATGGCATTTCTAACATTGTCCACAATTATCAACTTTCTAAGTCTTTCTGAGCAAGAGAAATCGCAAAACATAGTCATTTCTTAATTGCCGTACAAAGCAATGCTTTTTTCCACTCCTGTCTTACTTTCTCTTGGAAACAATGACTTACATCAATTCTATAACATAATTCTTGTTTCTGATGACATTTATAACATTGTCCACAATTATCAACTTTCTGAGGCTTTCTGAGCAAGAGAAATCGCAAAACATAGTAATTTCTTAATTGCCGTACAAAGCAATTCTTTTTTCCACTCCTGTCTTACTTTCTCCTGGAAACAATGACTTACATCAATCCTTTTACATAATTCTTGTTTCTGAGGACATTTCTAACATTGTCCACAATTATCAACTTTCTAAGTCTTTCTGAGCAAGAGAAATCGCAAAACATAGTAAATTCTTAATTGCCGTACAAAGCAATTCTTTTTTCCACTCCTGTCTTACTTTCTACTGGAAACAATGACTTACATCAATCCTTTTACATAATTCTTGTTTCTGATGACATTTCTAACATTGTCCACAATTATCAACTCTCTAAGTCTTTCTGAGCAAGAGAAATCGCAAAACATAGTAATTTCTTAAATGCCGTACAAAGCAATGCTTTTTTCCACTCCTGTCTTACTTTCTCTTGGAAACAATGACTTACATCAATCCTTTTACATAATTCTTGTTTCTGATGACATTTCTAACATTGTCCGCAATTATCAACTTTCTAAGTCTTTCTGAGCAAGAGAAATCGCAAAACATAGTAATTTCTTAATTGCCATACAAAGCAATGCTTTTTTCCACTCCTGTCTTACTTTCTCCTGGAAACAATGACTTACATCAATCCTTTTACATAATTCTTGTTTCTGATGACATTTCTAACATTGTCCGCAATTATCAACTTTCTAAGTCTTTCTGAGCAAGAGAAATCGCAAAACATAGTCATTTTTAATTGCCGTAGAAAACAATGTTTTTTTCTACTCCTGTCTTACTTTCTCTTGGAAACAATGACTTACATCAATTCTATAACATAATTCTTGTTTCTGATGACATTTCTAACATTGTCCACAATTATCAACTTTCTAAGTCTTTCTGAGCAAGAGAAATCGCAAAACATAGTAATTTCTTAATTGCCGTACAAAGCAATGCTTTTTTCCACTCCTGTCTTACTTTCTCCTGGAAACAATGACTTACATCAATCCTTTTACATAATTCTTGTTTCTGATGATATTTCTAACATTGTCCACAATTATCAACTTTCTAAGTCTTTCTGAGCAAGAGAAATCGCAAAACATAGTCATTTCTTAATTGCCGTACAAAGCAATGCTTTTTTCCACTCCTGTCTTTCTTTCTCTTGGAAACAATGACTTACATCAATTCTATAACATAATTCTTGTTTCTGATGACATTTCTATCATTGTCCACAATTATCAACTTTCTAAGTCTTTCTGAGCAAGAGAAATCGCAAAACAGAGTCATTTCTTAATTGCCTTACAACACAATACTTTCTTCCACTCCTGTCTTACTTTCTCTTGGAAACAATGACTTACATCAATTCTATAACATAATTCTTGTTTCTGATGACATTTCTAACATTGTCCACAATTATCAACTTTCTAAGTCTTTCTGAGCAAGAGAAATCGCAAAACATAGTCATTTCTTAATTGCCGTACAAAGCAATGCTTTTTTCCACTCCTATCTTACTTTCTCTTGGAAACAATGACTTACATAAATCCTTATACATAATTCTTATTTCTGATGACATTTCTAACATTGTCCACAATTATCAACTTTCTAAACCTTTCTGAGCAAGTGAATTCGCCAAAACATAGTCATTTCTTAATTGCCGCACAAAGCACTGCTTTTTTCAACGCCAGTCTTATTTTCTCTTGGAAATAATGACTTACATCAATTCTATAACATAATTCTTGTTTCTGATGACATTTCTAACATTGTCCACAATTATCAACCTTCTAAGTCTTTCTGAGCAAGAGAAATCGCAAAACATAGTCATTTCTTAATTGCCTTACAACACAATGCTTTCTTCCACGCCTGTCTTATTTTCTCTTGGAAACAATGACTTACATCAATTCTATAACATAATTCTTGTTTCTGATGACATTTCTATTATTGTCCACAATTATCAACCTTCTAAGTCTTTCTGAGCAAGAGAAAATGCAAAACATATTCATTTCTTAATTGCCGTAGAAAACAATGCTTTTTTCCACTCCTGACTTACTTTCTCTTGGAAACAATGACTTACATCAATTCTATAACATAATTCTTGTTTCTGATGACATTTCTAACATTGTCCACAATTATCAACCTTCTAAGTCTTTCTGAGCAAGAGAAATCGCAAAACATATTCATTTCTTAATTGCCGTAGAAAACAATGCTTTTTTCCACTCCTGACTTACTTTCTCTTGGAAACAATGACTTACATCAATTCTATAACATAATTCTTGTTTCTGATGACATTTCTAACATTGTCCACAATTATCAACTTTCTAAGTCTTTCTGAGCAAGAGAAATCTCAAAACATAGTCATTTTTTAATTGCCGTACAAAGCAATGCTTTTTTCCACTCCTGTCTTACTTTCTCTTGGAAACAATGACTTACATCAATTCTATAACATAATTCTTGTTTCTTATGACATTTCTAACATTGTCCACAATTATCAACTTTCTAAGTCTTTCTGAGCAAGAGAAATCGCAAAACATAGTCATTTCTTAATTGCCTTACAACACAATGCTTTCTTCCACTCCTGTCTTACTTTCTCTTGGAAACAATGACTTACATCAATTCTATAACATAATTCTTGTTTCTGATGACATTTCTAACATTGTCCACAATTATCAACTTTCTAAGTCTTTCTGAGCAAGAGAAATCGCAAAACATAGTCATTTCTTAATTGCCGTACAAAGCAATGCTTTTTTCCACTCCTCTCTTACTTTCTCTTGGAAACAATGACTTACATAAATCCTTATACATAATTCTTATTTCTGATGACATTTCTAACATTGTCCACAATTATCAACTTTCTAAACCTTTCTGAGCAAGTGAATTCGCCAAAACATAGTCATTTCTTAATTGCCGCACAAAGAAATGCTCTTTTCCACGCCTGTTTTACTTTCTCTTGGAAACAATGACGTACATCAATTCTATAACATAATTCTTGTTTTTGATGACATTTCTAACAATTATTAACTTTCTAAATCCTTCTGAGCAAGAGAAATCGCAAAACATATTTATTTCTTAATTGCCGTAGAAAACAATGCTTTTTTCTACTCCTGACTTACTTTCTCTTGGAATCAATGACTTACATCAATTCTATAACATAATTCTTGTTTCTGATGACATTTCTAATATTGTCCACAATTATCAACTTTCTAAGTCTTTCTGAGTAAGAGAAATCGCAAAACATAGTCATTTCTTAATTGCCTTACAAAGCAATGCTTTTTTCCACTCCTGTCTTACTTTCTCTTGGAAACAATGACTTACATCAATTCTATAACATAATTCGTGTTTCTGATGAAGTTTCTAACATTGTCCACAATTATCAACTTTCTAAGTCTTTCTGAGCAAGAGAAATCGCAAAACATAGTCATTTCTTCATTGCCGTACAAAAACAACGCTTTTTTGCATTCCTGTCTCACTTTCTCTTAGAAACAATGATTTACATCAATCCTTTTACATAATTCTTGTTTCACATGACATTTCTAACATTGCCCACAATTATCAACTTTCTAAGTCTTTCTGAGCAGGAGAAATCGCAAAACATAGTCATTTCTTCATTGCCGTCCAAAAACAACGCTTTTTTGCATTCCTGTCTCACTTCGTCTTAGAAACAATGATTTACATCAATCCTTTTACATAATTCTTGTTTCTCATGACATTTCTAACATTGCCCTTAATTATCAACTTTCTAAGTCTTTCTGAGCACGAGAAATCGCAAAACATAGTCATTTCTTCATTGCCGTCCAAACACAACGCTTTTTTGCATTCCTGTCTCACTTTCTCTTAGAAACAATGATTTACATCAATCCTTTTACATAATTCTTGTTTCTCATGACATTTCTAACATTGCCCACAATTATCAACTTTCTAAGTCTTTCTGAGCAGGAGAAATCGCAAAACATAGTCATTTCTTCATTGCCGTACAAAAACAATGCTTTTTTGCATTCCGTCTCACTTTCTCTTGTAAACAATGATTTACATCAATCCTTTTACATAATTCTTGTTTCTCATGACATTTCTAACATTGCCCACAATTATCAACTTTCTAAGTCTTTCTGAGCACGAGAAATCGCAAAACATAGTCATTTCTTCATTGCCGTCCAAAAACAACGCTTTTTTGCATTCCTGTCTCACTTTCTCTTGCAAACAATGATTTACATCAATCCTTTTACATAATTCTTGTTTCTCATGACATTTCTAACATTGCCCACAATTATCAACTTTCTAAGTCTTTCTGAGCAGGAGAAATCGCAAAACATAGTCATTTCTTCATTGCCGTCCAAAAACAGCGCTTTTTTGCATTCCTGTCTCACTTTCTCTTAGAAACAATGATTTACATCAATCCTTTTACATAATTCTTGTTTCTCATGACATTTCTAACATTGCCCACAATTATCAACTTTCTAAGTCTTTCTGAGCAGGAGAAATCGCAAAACATAGTCATTTCTTCATTGCCGTCCAAAAACAACGCTTTTTTGCATTCCTGTCTCACTTTCTCTTAGAAACAATGATTTACATCAATCCTTTTACATAATTCTTGTTTATCATGACATTTCTAACATTGCCCACAATTATCAACTTTCTAAGTCTTTCTGAGCAGGAGAAATCGCAAAACATAGTCATTTCTTCATTGCCGTCCAAAAACAACGCTTTTTTGCATTCCTGTCTCACTTTCTCTTAGAAACAATGATTTACATCAATCCTTTTACATAATTCTTGTTTCTCATGACATTTCTAACATTGCCCACAATTATCAACTTTCTAAGTCTTTCTGAGCACGAGAAATCGCAAAACATAGTCATTTCTTCATTGCCGTCCAAAAACAACGCTTTTTTGCATTCCTGTCTCACTTTCTCTTAGAAACAATGATTTACATCAATCCTTTTACATAATTCTTGTTTCTCATGACATTTCTAACATTGCCCACAATTATCAACTTTCTAAGTCATTCTGAGCAGGAGAAATCGCCAAACATAGTCATTTCTTCATTGCCGTCCAAAAACAACGCTTTTTTGCATTCCTGTCTCACTTCGTCTTAGAAACAATGATTTACATCAATCCTTTTACATAATTCTTGTTTCTCATGACATTTCTAACATTGCCCACAATTATCAACTTTCTAAGTCATTCTGAGCCGGAGAAATCGCAAAACATAGTCATTTCTTCATTGCCGTCCAAAAACAACGCTTTTTTGCATTCCTGTCTCACTTCGTCTTAGAAACAATGATTTACATCAATCCTTTTACATAATTCTTGTTTATCATGACATTTCTAACATTGCCCACAATTATCAACTTTCTAAGTCTTTCTGAGCAGGAGAAATCGCAAAACATAGTCATTTCTTCATTGCCGTCCAAAAACAACGCTTTTTTGCATTCCTGTCTCACTTTCTCTTAGAAACAATGATTTACATCAATCCTTTTACATAATTCTTGTTTCTCATGACATTTCTAACATTGCCCACAATTATCAACTTTCTAAGTCTTTCTGAGCAGGAGAAATCGCAAAACATAGTCATTTCTTCATTGCCGTCCAAAAACAACGCTTTTTTGCATTCCTGTCTCACTTTCTCTTAGAAACAATGATTTACATCAATCCTTTTACATAATTCTTGTTTCTCATGACATTTCTAACATTGCCCACAATTATCAACTTTCTAAGTCTTTCTGAGCAGGAGAAATCGCAAAACATAGTCATTTCTTCATTGCCGTCCAAAAACAACGCTTTTTTGCATTCCTGTCTCACTTTCTCTTAGAAACAATGATTTACATCAATCCTTTTACATAATTCTTGTTTCACATGACATTTCTAACATTGCCCACAATTATCAACTTTCTAAGTCTTTCTGAGCAGGAGAAATCGCAAAACATAGTCATTTCTTCATTGCCGTCCAAAAACAACGCTTTTTTGCATTCCTGTCTCACTTCGTCTTAGAAACAATGATTTACATCAATCCTTTTACATAATTCTTGTTTCTCATGACATTTCTAACATTGCCCTCAATTATCAACTTTCTAAGTCTTTCTGAGCACGAGAAATCGCAAAACATAGTCATTTCTTCATTGCCGTCCAAAAACAACGCTTTTTTGCATTCCTGTCTCACTTTCTCTTAGAAACAATGATTTACATCAATCCTTTTACATAATTCTTGTTTCTCATGACATTTCTAACATTGCCCTCAATTATCAACTTTCTAAGTCTTTCTGAGCACGAGAAATCGCAAAACATAGTCATTTCTTCATTGCCGTCCAAAAACAACGCTTTTTTGCATTCCTGTCTCACTTTCTCTTAGAAACAATGATTTACATCAATCCTTTTACATAATTCTTGTTTCTCATGACATTTCTAACATTGCCCACAATTATCAACTTTCTAAGTCTTTCTGAGCAGGAGAAATCGCAAAACATAGTCATTTCTTCATTGCCGTCCAAAAACAACGCTTTTTTGCATTCCTGTCTCACTTCGTCTTAGAAACAATGATTTACATCAATCCTTTTACATAATTCTTGTTTCTCATGACATTTCTAACATTGCCCACAATTATCAACTTTCTAAGTCTTTCTGAGCACGAGAAATCGCAAAACATAGTCATTTCTTCATTGCCATCCAAAAACAACGCTTTTTTGCATTCCTGTCTCACTTTCTCTTAGAAACAATGATTTACATCAATCCTTTTACATAATTCTTGTTTCTCATGACATTTCTAACATTGCCCACAATTATCAACTTTCTAAGTCTTTCTGAGCAGGAGAAATCGCAAAACATAGTCATTTCTTCATTGCCGTCCAAAAACAACGCTTTTTTGCATTCCTGTCTCACTTTCTCTTAGAAACAATGATTTACATCAATCCTTTTACATAATTCTTGTTTCTCATGACATTTCTAACATTGCCCACAATTATCAACTTTCTAAGTCTTTCTGAGCACGAGAAATCGCAAAACATAGTCATTTCTTCATTGCCGTCCAAAAACAACGCTTTTTTGCATTCCTGTCTCACTTTCTCTTGTAAACAATGATTTACATCAATCCTTTTACATAATTCTTGTTTCTCATGACATTTCTAACATTGCCCACAATTATCAACTTTCTAAGTCTTTCTGAGCACGAGAAATCGCAAAACATAGTCATTTCTTCATTGCCGTCCAAAAACAACGCTTTTTTGCATTCCTGTCTCACTTTCTCTTAGAAACAATGATTTACATCAATCCTTTTACATAATTCTTGTTTCTCATGACATTTCTAACATTGCCCTCAATTATCAACTTTCTAAGTCTTTCTGAGCACGAGAAATCGCAAAACATAGTCATTTCTTCATTGCCGTCCAAAAACAACGCTTTTTTGCATTCCTGTCTCACTTTCTCTTAGAAACAATGATTTACATCAATCCTTTTACATAATTCTTGTTTCTCATGACATTTCTAACATTGCCCACAATTATCAACTTTCTAAGTCTTTCTGAGCACGAGAAATCGCAAAACATAGTCATTTCTTCATTGCCGTCCAAAAACAACGCTTTTTTGCATTCCTGTCTCACTTTCTCTTGTAAACAATGATTTACATCAATCCTTTTACATAATTCTTGTTTCTCATGACATTTCTAACATTGCCCACAATTATCAACTTTCTAAGTCTTTCTGAGCAGGAGAAATCGCAAAACATAGTCATTTCTTCATTGCCGTCCAAAAACAACGCTTTTTTGCATTCCTGTCTCACTTTCTCTTAGAAACAATGATTTACATCAATCCTTTTACATAATTCTTGTTTCACATGACATTTCTAACATTGCCCACAATTATCAACTTTCTAAGTCTTTCTGAGCAGGAGAAATCGCAAAACATAGTCATTTCTTCATTGCCGTCCAAAAACAACGCTTTTTTGCATTCCTGTCTCACTTTCTCTTAGAAACAATGATTTACATCAATCCTTTTACATAATTCTTGTTTCTCATGACATTTCTAACATTGCCCACAATTATCAACTTTCTAAGTCTTTCTGAGCACGAGAAATCGCAAAACATAGTCATTTCTTCATTGCCGTCCAAAAACAACGCTTTTTTGCATTCCTGTCTCACTTTCTCTTGTAAACAATGATTTACATCAATCCTTTTACATAATTCTTGTTTCTCATGACATTTCTAACATTGCCCACAATTATCAACTTTCTAAGTCTTTCTGAGCAGGAGAAATCGCAAAACATAGTCATTTCTTCATTGCCGTACAAAAACAACGCTTTTTTGCATTCCTGTCTCACTTTCTCTTAGAAACAATGATTTACATCAATCCTTTTACATAATTCTTGTTTCACATGACATTTCTAACATTGCCCACAATTATCAACTTTCTAAGTCTTTCTGAGCAGGAGAAATCGCAAAACATAGTCATTTCTTCATTGCCGTCCAAAAACAACGCTTTTTTGCATTCCTGTCTCACTTCGTCTTAGAAACAATGATTTACATCAATCCTTTTACATAATTCTTGTTTCTCATGACATTTCTAACATTGCCCTTAATTATCAACTTTCTAAGTCTTTCTGAGCACGAGAAATCGCAAAACATAGTCATTTCTTCATTGCCGTACAAAAACAACGCTTTTTTGCATTCCTGTCTCACTTTCTCTTAGAAACAATGATT
Source organism: Mixophyes fleayi (assembly GCF_038048845.1). NCBI lineage: Eukaryota > Metazoa > Chordata > Amphibia > Anura > Limnodynastidae > Mixophyes > Mixophyes fleayi. The sequence goes on along the minus strand of NW_027447065.1, from coordinate 12,730 downwards.
TACATCAATCCTTTTACATAATTCTTGTTTCTCATGACATTTCTAACATTGCCCACAATTATCAACTTTCTAAGTCTTTCTGAGCACGAGAAATCGCAAAACATAGTCATTTCTTCATTGCCGTCCAAAAACAACGCTTTTTTGCATTCCTGTCTCACTTTCTCTTAGAAACAATGATTTACATCAATCCTTTTACATAATTCTTGTTTCTCATGACATTTCTAACATTGCCCACAATTATCAACTTTCTAAGTCTTTCTGAGCACGAGAAATCGCAAAACATAGTCATTTCTTCATTGCCGTCCAAAAACAACGCTTTTTTGCATTCCTGTCTCACTTTCTCTTGTAAACAATGATTTACATCAATCCTTTTACATAATTCTTGTTTCTCATGACATTTCTAACATTGCCCACAATTATCAACTTTCTAAGTCTTTCTGAGCAGGAGAAATCGCAAAACATATTCATTTCTTCATTGCCGTCCAAAAACAACGCTTTTTTGCATTCCTGTCTCACTTTCTCTTAGAAACAATGATTTACATCAATCCTTTTACATAATTCTTGTTTCTCATGACATTTCTAACATTGCCCTCAATTATTAACTTTCTAAGTCTTTCTGAGCACGAGAAATCGCAAAACATAGTCATTTCTTCATTGCCGTCTAAAAACAACGCTTTTTTGCATTCCTGTCTCACTTTCTCTTAGAAACAGTGATTTACATCAATCCTTTTACATAATTCTTGTTTCTCATGACATTTCTAACATTGCCCACAATTATCAACTTTCTAAGTCTTTCTGAGCACGAGAAATCGCAAAACATAGTCATTTCTTCATTGCCGTCCAAAAACAACGTTTTTTTGCATTCCTGTCTCACTTTCTCTTAGAAACAATGATTTACATCAATCCTTTTACATAATTCTTGTTTCTCATGACATTTCTAACATTGCCCACAATTATCAACTTTCTAAGTCTTTCTGAGCAGGAGAAATCGCAAAACATAGTCATTTCTTCATTGCCGTACAAAAACAACGCTTTTTTGCATTCCTGTCTCACTTTCTCTTAGAAACAATGATTTACATCAATCCTTTTACATAATTCTTGTTTCTCATGACATTTCTAACATTGCCCTCAATTATCAACTTTCTAAGTCTTTCTGAGCACGAGAAATCGCAAAACATAGTCATTTCTTCATTGCCGTCCAAAAACAACGCTTTTTTGCATTCCTGTCTCACTTTCTCTTAGAAACAATGATTTACATCAATCCTTTTACATAATTCTTGTTTCTCATGACATTTCTAACATTGCCCACAATTATCAACTTTCTAAGTCTTTCTGAGCACGAGAAATCGCAAAACATAGTCATTTCTTCATTGCCGTCCAAAAACAACGCTTTTTTGCATTCCTGTCTCACTTTCTCTTGTAAACAATGATTTACATCAATCCTTTTACATAATTCTTGTTTCTCATGACATTTCTAACATTGCCCACAATTATCAACTTTCTAAGTCTTTCTGAGCAGGAGAAATCGCAAAACATAGTCATTTCTTCATTGCCGTACAAAAACAACGCTTTTTTGCATTCCTGTCTCACTTTCTCTTAGAAACAATGATTTACATCAATCCTTTTACATAATTCTTGTTTCACATTACATTTCTAACATTGCCCACAATTATCAACTTTCTAAGTCTTTCTGAGCAGGAGAAATCGCAAAACATAGTCATTTCTTCATTGCCGTCCAAAAACAACGCTTTTTTGCATTCCTGTCTCACTTTCTCTTAGAAACAATGATTTACATCAATCCTTTTACATAATTCTTGTTTCTCATGACATTTCTAACATTGCCCACAATTATCAACTTTCTAAGTCTTTCTGAGCACGAGAAATCGCAAAACATAGTCATTTCTTCATTGCCGTCCAAAAACAACGCTTTTTTGCATTCCTGTCTCACTTTCTCTTAGAAACAATGATTTACATCAATCCTTTTACATAATTCTTGTTTCTCATGACATTTCTAACATTGCCCACAATTATCAACTTTCTAAGTCTTTCTGAGCACGAGAAATCGCAAAACATAGTCATTTCTTCATTGCCGTCCAAAAACAACGCTTTTTTGCATTCCTGTCTCACTTTCTCTTAGAAACAATGATTTACATCAATCCTTTTACATAATTCTTGTTTCTCATGACATTTCTAACATTGCCCACAATTATCAACTTTCTAAGTCTTTCTGAGCAGGAGAAATCGCAAAACATAGTCATTTCTTCATTGCCGTACAAAAACAACGCTTTTTTGCATTCCTGTCTCACTTTCTCTTAGAAACAATGATTTACATCAATCCTTTTACATAATTCTTGTTTCACATGACATTTCTAACATTGCCCACAATTATCAACTTTCTAAGTCTTTCTGAGCAGGAGAAATCGCAAAACATAGTCATTTCTTCATTGCCGTCCAAAAACAACGCTTTTTTGCATTCCTGTCTCACTTCGTCTTAGAAACAATGATTTACATCAATCCTTTTACATAATTCTTGTTTCTCATGACATTTCTAACATTGCCCTCAATTATCAACTTTCTAAGTCTTTCTGAGCAGGAGAAATCGCAAAACATAGTCATTTCTTCATTGCCGTCCAAAAACAACGCTTTTTTGCATTCCTGTCTCACTTTCTCTTAGAAACAATGATTTACATCAATCCTTTTACATAATTCTTGTTTCTCATGACATTTCTAACATTGCCCACAATTATCAACTTTCTAAGTCTTTCTGAGCACGAGAAATCGCAAAACATAGTCATTTCTTCATTGCCGTCCAAAAACAACGCTTTTTTGCATTCCTGTCTCACTTTCTCTTAGAAACAATGATTTACATCAATCCTTTTACATAATTCTTGTTTCTCATGACATTTCTAACATTGCCCACAATTATCAACTTTCTAAGTCTTTCTGAGCACGAGAAATCGCAAAACATATTCATTTCTTCATTGCCGTCCAAAAACAACGCTTTTTTGCATTCCTGTCTCACTTTCTCTTAGAAACAATGATTTACATCAATCCTTTTACATAATTCTTGTTTCACATGACATTTCTAACATTGCCCACAATTATCAACTTTCTAAGTCTTTCTGAGCAGGAGAAATCGCAAAACATAGTCATTTCTTCATTGCCGTCCAAAAACAACGCTTTTTTGCATTCCTGTCTCACTTCGTCTTAGAAACAATGATTTACATCAATCCTTTTACATAATTCTTGTTTCTCATGACATTTCTAACATTGCCCTCAATTATCAACTTTCTAAGTCTTTCTGAGCACGAGAAATCGCAAAACATAGTCATTTCTTCATTGCCGTCCAAAAACAACGCTTTTTTGCATTCCTGTCTCACTTTCTCTTAGAAACAATGATTTACATCAATCCTTTTACATAATTCTTGTTTCTCATGACATTTCTAACATTGCCCTCAATTATCAACTTTCTAAGTCTTTCTGAGCACGAGAAATCGCAAAACATAGTCATTTCTTCATTGCCGTCCAAAAACAACGCTTTTTTGCATTCCTGTCTCACTTTCTCTTAGAAACAATGATTTACATCAATCCTTTTACATAATTCTTGTTTCTCATGACATTTCTAACATTGCCCACAATTATCAACTTTCTAAGTCTTTCTGAGCAGGAGAAATCGCAAAACATAGTCATTTCTTCATTGCCGTCCAAAAACAACGCTTTTTTGCATTCCTGTCTCACTTCGTCTTAGAAACAATGATTTACATCAATCCTTTTACATAATTCTTGTTTCTCATGACATTTCTAACATTACCCTCAATTATCAACTTTCTAAGTCTTTCTGAGCACGAGAAATCGCAAAACATAGTCATTTCTTCATTGCCGTCCAAAAACAACGCTTTTTTGCATTCCTGTCTCACTTTCTCTTAGAAACAATGATTTACATCAATCCTTTTACATAATTCTTGTTTCTCATGACATTTCTAACATTGCCCACAATTATCAACTTTCTAAGTCTTTCTGAGCACGAGAAATCGCAAAACATAGTCATTTCTTCATTGCTGTCCAAAAACAACGCTTTTTTGCATTCCTGTCTCACTTTCTCTTAGAAACAATGATTTACATCAATCCTTTTACATAATTCTTGTTTCTCATGACATTTCTAACATTGCCCACAATTATCAACTTTCTAAGTCTTTCTGAGCACGAGAAATCGCAAAACATAGTCATTTCTTCATTGCCGTCCAAAAACAACGCTTTTTTGCATTCCTGTCTCACTTTCTCTTGCAAACAATGATTTACATCAATCCTTTTACATAATTCTTGTTTCTCATGACATTTCTAACATTGCCCACATCTATCAACTTTCTAAGTCTTTCTGAGCAGGAGAAATCGCAAAACATAGTCATTTCTTCATTGCCGTACAAAAACAACGCTTTTTTGCATTCCTGTCTCACTTTCTCTTAGAAACAATGATTTACATCAATCCTTTTACATAATTCTTGTTTCTTATGACATTTCTAACATTGCCCACAATTATCAACTTTCTAAGTCTTTCTGAGCAGGAGAAATCGCAAAACATAGTCATTTCTTCATTGCCGTCCAAAAACAACGCTTTTTTGCATTCCTGTCTCACTTTCTCTTAGAAACAATGATTTACATCAATCCTTTTACATAATTCTTGTTTCTCATGACATTTCTAACATTGCCCACAATTATCAACTTTCTAAGTCTTTCTGAGCAGGAGAAATCGCAAAACATAGTCATTTCTTCATTGCCGTCCAAAAACAACGCTTTTTTGCATTCCTGTCTCACTTTCTCTTAGAAACAATGATTTACATCAATCCTTTTACATAATTCTTGTTTCTCATGACATTTCTAACATTGCCCACAATTATCAACTTTCTAAGTCTTTCTGAGCAGGAGAAATCGCAAAACATAGTCATTTCTTCATTGCCGTCCAAAAACAACGCTTTTTTGCATTCCTGTCTCACTTTCTCTTAGAAACAATGATTTACATCAATCCTTTTACATAATTCTTGTTTCTCATGACATTTCTAACATTGCCCACAATTATCAACTTTCTAAGTCTTTCTGAGCAGGAGAAATCGCAAAACATAGTCATTTCTTCATTGCCGTCCAAAAACAACGCTTTTTTGCATTCCTGTCTCACTTTCTCTTAGAAACAATGATTTACATCAATCCTTTTACATAATTCTTGTTTCTCATGACATTTCTAACATTGCCCACAATTATCAACTTTCTAAGTCTTTCTGAGCACGAGAAATCGCAAAACATAGTCATTTCTTCATTGCCGTCCAAAAACAACGCTTTTTTGCATTCCTGTCTCACTTTCTCTTAGAAACAATGATTTACATCAATCCTTTTACATAATTCTTGTTTCTCATGACATTTCTAACATTGCCCTCAATTATCAACTTTCTAAGTCTTTCTGAGCACGAGAAATCGCAAAACATAGTCATTTCTTCATTGCCGTCCAAAAACAACGCTTTTTTGCATTCCTGTCTCACTTTCTCTTAGAAACAATGATTTACATCAATCCTTTTACATAATTCTTGTTTCTCATGACATTTCTAACATTGCCCACAATTATCAACTTTCTAAGTCATTCTGAGCAGGAGAAATCGCAAAACATAGTCATTTCTTCATTGCCGTCCAAAAACAACGCTTTTTTGCATTCCTGTCTCACTTCGTCTTAGAAACAATGATTTACATCAATCCTTTTACATAATTCTTGTTTCTCATGACATTTCTAACATTGCCCACAATTATCAACTTTCTAAGTCTTTCTGAGCAAGAGAAATCGCAAAACATAGTCATTTCTTCATTGCCGTCCAAAAACAACGCTTTTTTGCATTCCTGTCTCACTTTCTCTTAGAAACAATGATTTACATCAATCCTTTTACATAATTCTTGTTTCTCATGACATTTCTAACATTGCCCACAATTATCAACTTTCTAAGTCTTTCTGAGCACGAGAAATCGCAAAACATAGTCATTTCTTCATTGCCGTCCAAAAACAACGCTTTTTTGCATTCCTGTCTCACTTTCTCTTGTAAACAATGATTTACATCAATCCTTTTACATAATTCTTGTTTCTCATGACATTTCTAACATTGCCCTCAATTATCAACTTTCTAAGTCTTTCTGAGCAGGAGAAATCGCAAAACATAGTCATTTCTTCATTGCCGTACAAAAACAACGCTTTTTTGCATTCCTGTCTCACTTTCTCTTAGAAACAATGATTTACATCAATCCTTTTACATAATTCTTGTTTCTCATGACATTTCTAACATTGCCCTCAATTATCAACTTTCTAAGTCTTTCTGAGCACGAGAAATCGCAAAACATAGTCATTTCTTCATTGCCGTCCAAAAACAACGCTTTTTTGCATTCCTGTCTCACTTTCTCTTAGAAACAATGATTTACATCAATCCTTTTACATAATTCTTGTTTCTCATGACATTTCTAACATTGCCCACAATTATCAACTTTCTAAGTCATTCTGAGCAGGAGAAATCGCAAAACATAGTCATTTCTTCATTGCCGTCCAAAAACAACGCTTTTTTGCATTCCTGTCTCACTTCGTCTTAGAAACAATGATTTACATCAATCCTTTTACATAATTCTTGTTTCTCATGACATTTCTAACATTGCCCACAATTATCAACTTTCTAAGTCTTTCTGAGCAAGAGAAATCGCAAAACATAGTCATTTCTTCATTGCCGTCCAAAAACAACGCTTTTTTGCATTCCTGTCTCACTTTCTCTTAGAAACAATGATTTACATCAATCCTTTTACATAATTCTTGTTTCTCATGACATTTCTAACATTGCCCACAATTATCAACTTTCTAAGTCTTTCTGAGCACGAGAAATCGCAAAACATAGTCATTTCTTCATTGCCGTCCAAAAACAACGCTTTTTTGCATTCCTGTCTCACTTTCTCTTGTAAACAATGATTTACATCAATCCTTTTACATAATTCTTGTTTCTCATGACATTTCTAACATTGCCCACAATTATCAACTTTCTAAGTCTTTCTGAGCAGGAGAAATCGCAAAACATAGTCATTTCTTCATTGCCGTACAAAAACAACGCTTTTTTGCATTCCTGTCTCACTTTCTCTTAGAAACAATGATTTACATCAATCCTTTTACATAATTCTTGTTTCTCATGACATTTCTAACATTGCCCACAATTATCAACTTTCTAAGTCTTTCTGAGCAGGAGAAATCGCAAAACATAGTCATTTCTTCATTGCCGTCCAAAAACAATGCTTTTTTGCATTCCTGTCTCACTTTCTCTTAGAAACAATGATTTACATCAATCCTTTTACATAATTCTTGTTTCTCATGACATTTCTAACATTGCCCACAATTATCAACTTTCTAAGTCTTTCTGAGCAGGAGAAATCGCAAAACATAGTCATTTCTTTATTGCCGTACAAAAACAACGCTTTTTTGCATTCCGTCTCACTTTCTCTTGTAAACAATGATTTACATCAATCCTTTTACATAATTCTTGTTTCTCATGACATTTCTAACATTGCCCACAATTATCAACTTTCTAAGTCTTTCTGAGCACGAGAAATCGCAAAACATAGTCATTTCTTCATTGCCGTCCAAAAACAACGCTTTTTTGCATTCCTGTCTCACTTTCTCTTAGAAACAATGATTTACATCAATCCTTTTACATAATTCTTGTTTCTCATGACATTTCTAACATTGCCCACAATTATCAACTTTCTAAGTCTTTCTGAGCACGAGAAATCGCAAAACATAGTCATTTCTTCATTGCCGTCCAAAAACAACGCTTTTTTGCATTCCTGTCTCACTTTCTCTTGTAAACAATGATTTACATCAATCCTTTTACATAATTCTTGTTTCTCATGACATTTCTAACATTGCCCACAATTATCAACTTTCTAAGTCTTTCTGAGCAGGAGAAATCGCAAAACATAGTCATTTCTTCATTGCCGTACAAAAACAACGCTTTTTTGCATTCCTGTCTCACTTTCTCTTAGAAACAATGATTTACATCAATCCTTTTACATAATTCTTGTTTCTCATGACATTTCTAACATTGCCCACAATTATCAACTTTCTAAGTCTTTCTGAGCAGGAGAAATCGCAAAACATAGTCATTTCTTCATTGCCGTCCAAAAACAACGCTTTTTTGCATTCCTGTCTCACTTTCTCTTAGAAACAATGATTTACATCAATCGTTTTACATAATTCTTGTTTCTCATGACATTTCTAACATTGCCCACAATTATCAACTTTCTAAGTCTTTCTGAGCAGGAGAAATCGCAAAACATAGTCATTTCTTCATTGCCGTACAAAAACAACGCTTTTTTGCATTCCGTCTCACTTTCTCTTGTAAACAATGATTTACATCAATCCTTTTACATAATTCTTGTTTCTCATGACATTTCTAACATTGCCCACAATTATCAACTTTCTAAGTCTTTCTGAGCACGAGAAATCGCAAAACATAGTCATTTCTTCATTGCCGTCCAAAAACAACGCTTTTTTGCATTCCTGTCTCACTTTCTCTTGTAAACAATGATTTACATCAATCCTTTTACATAATTCTTGTTTCTCATGACATTTCTAACATTGCCCACAATTATCAACTTTCTAAGTCTTTCTGAGCAGGAGAAATCGCAAAACATAGTCATTTCTTCATTGCCGTCCAAAAACAACGCTTTTTTGCATTCCTGTCTCACTTTCTCTTAGAAACAATGATTTACATCAATCCTTTTACATAATTCTTGTTTATCATGACATTTCTAACATTGCCCACAATTATCAACTTTCTAAGTCTTTCTGAGCAGGAGAAATCGCAAAACATAGTCATTTCTTCATTGCCGTCCAAAAACAACGCTTTTTTGCATTCCTGTCTCACTTTCTCTTAGAAACAATGATTTACATCAATCCTTTTACATAATTCTTGTTTCTCATGACATTTCTAACATTGCCCACAATTATCAACTTTCTAAGTCTTTCTGAGCACGAGAAATCGCAAAACATAGTCATTTCTTCATTGCCGTCCAAAAACAACGCTTTTTTGCATTCCTGTCTCAATTTCTCTTAGAAACAATGATTTACATCAATCCTTTTACATAATTCTTGTTTCTCATGACATTTCTAACATTGCCCACAATTATCAACTTTCTAAGTCTTTCTGAGCAGGAGAAATCGCAAAACATAGTCATTTCTTCATTGCCGTCCAAAAACAACGCTTTTTTGCATTCCTGTCTCACTTTCTCTTAGAAACAATGATTTACATCAATCCTTTTACATAATTCTTGTTTCTCATGACATTTCTAACATTGCCCACAATTATCAACTTTCTAAGTCTTTCTGAGCAGGAGAAATCGCAAAACATAGTCATTTCTTCATTGCCGTCCAAAAACAACGCTTTTTTGCATTCCTGTCTCACTTTCTCTTGTAAACAATGATTTACATCAATCCTTTTACATAATTCTTGTTTCTCATGACATTTCTAACATTGCCCACAATTATCAACTTTCTAAGTCTTTCTGAGCAGGAGAAATCGCAAAACATAGTCATTTCTTCATTGCCGTCCAAAAACAACGCATTTTTGCATTTCTGTCTCACTTTCTCTTAGAAACAATGATTTACATCAATCCTTTTACATAATTCTTGTTTCTCATGACATTTCTAACATTGCCCACAATTATCAACTTTCTAAGTCTTTCTGAGCAGGAGAAATCGCAAAACATAGTCATTTCTTCATTGCCGTCCAAAAACAACGCTTTTTTGCATTCCTGTCTCACTTTCTCTTAGAAACAATGATTTACATCAATCCTTTTACATAATTCTTGTTTATCATGACATTTCTAACATTGCCCACAATTATCAACTTTCTAAGTCTTTCTGAGCACGAGAAATCGCAAAACATAGTCATTTCTTCATTGCCGTCCAAAAACAACGCTTTTTTGCATTCCTGTCTCACTTTCTCTTGTAAACAATGATTTACATCAATCCTTTTACATAATTCTTGTTTCTCATGACATTTCTAACATTGCCCACAATTATCAACTTTCTAAGTCTTTCTGAGCAGGAGAAATCGCAAAACATAGTCATTTCTTTATTGCCGTACAAAAACAACGCTTTTTTGCATTCCTGTCTCACTTTCTCTTAGAAACAATGATTTACATCAATCCTTTTACATAATTCTTGTTTCTCATGACATTTCTAACATTGCCCACAATTATCAACTTTCTAAGTCTTTCTGAGCAGGAGAAATCGCAAAACATAGTCATTTCTTCATTGCCGTCCAAAAACAACGCTTTTTTGCATTCCTGTCTCACTTTCTCTTAGAAACAATGATTTACATCAATCCTTTTACATAATTCTTGTTTCTCATGACATTTCTAACATTGCCCACAATTATCAACTTTCTAAGTCTTTCTGAGCAGGAGAAATCGCAAAACATAGTCATTTCTTCATTGCCGTACAAAAACAACGCTTTTTTGCATTCCGTCTCACTTTCTCTTGTAAACAATGATTTACATCAATCCTTTTACATAATTCTTGTTTCTCATGACATTTCTAACATTGCCCACAATTATCAACTTTCTAAGTCTTTCTGAGCACGAGAAATCGCAAAACATAGTCATTTCTTCATTGCCGTCCAAAAACAACGCTTTTTTGCATTCCTGTCTCACTTTCTCTTGTAAACAATGATTTACATCAATCCTTTTACATAATTCTTGTTTCTCATGACATTTCTAACATTGCCCACAATTATCAACTTTCTAAGTCTTTCTGAGCAGGAGAAATCGCAAAACATAGTCATTTCTTCATTGCCGTCCAAAAACAACGCTTTTTTGCATTCCTGTCTCACTTTCTCTTAGAAACAATGATTTACATCAATCCTTTTACATAATTCTTGTTTCTCTTGACATTTCTAACATTGCCCACAATTATCAACTTTCTAAGTCTTTCTGAGCAGGAGAAATCGCAAAACATAGTCATTTCTTCATTGCCGTCCAAAAACAACGCTTTTTTGCATTCCTGTCTCACTTTCTCTTAGAAACAATGATTTACATCAATCCTTTTACATAATTCTTGTTTATCATGACATTTCTAACATTGCCCACAATTATCAACTTTCTAAGTCTTTCTGAGCAGGAGAAATCGCAAAACATAGTCATTTCTTCATTGCCGTCCAAAAACAACGCTTTTTTGCATTCCTGTCTCACTTTCTCTTAGAAACAATGATTTACATCAATCCTTTTACATAATTCTTGTTTATCATGACATTTCTAACATTGCCCACAATTATCAACTTTCTAAGTCTTTCTGAGCACGAGAAATCGCAAAACATAGTCATTTCTTCATTGCCGTCCAAAAACAACGCTTTTTTGCATTCCTGTCTCACTTTCTCTTGTAAACAATGATTTACATCAATCCTTTTACATAATTCTTGTTTCTCATGACATTTCTAACATTGCCCTCAATTATCAACTTTCTAAGTCTTTCTGAGCAGGAGAAATCGCAAAACATAGTCATTTCTTCATTGCCGTACAAAAACAACGCTTTTTTGCATTCCTGTCTCACTTTCTCTTAGAAACAATGATTTACATCAATCCTTTTACATAATTCTTGTTTCTCATGACATTTCTAACATTGCCCTCAATTATCAACTTTCTAAGTCTTTCTGAGCACGAGAAATCGCAAAACATAGTCATTTCTTCATTGCCGTCCAAAAACAACGCTTTTTTGCATTCCTGTCTCACTTTCTCTTAGAAACAATGATTTACATCAATCCTTTTACATAATTCTTGTTTCTCATGACATTTCTAACATTGCCCACAATTATCAACTTTCTAAGTCATTCTGAGCAGGAGAAATCGCAAAACATAGTCATTTCTTCATTGCCGTCCAAAAACAACGCTTTTTTGCATTCCTGTCTCACTTCGTCTTAGAAACAATGATTTACATCAATCCTTTTACATAATTCTTGTTTCTCATGACATTTCTAACATTGCCCACAATTATCAACTTTCTAAGTCTTTCTGAGCAAGAGAAATCGCAAAACATAGTCATTTCTTCATTGCCGTCCAAAAACAACGCTTTTTTGCATTCCTGTCTCACTTTCTCTTAGAAACAATGATTTACATCAATCCTTTTACATAATTCTTGTTTCTCATGACATTTCTAACATTGCCCACAATTATCAACTTTCTAAGTCTTTCTGAGCACGAGAAATCGCAAAACATAGTCATTTCTTCATTGCCGTCCAAAAACAACGCTTTTTTGCATTCCTGTCTCACTTTCTCTTGTAAACAATGATTTACATCAATCCTTTTACATAATTCTTGTTTCTCATGACATTTCTAACATTGCCCACAATTATCAACTTTCTAAGTCTTTCTGAGCAGGAGAAATCGCAAAACATAGTCATTTCTTCATTGCCGTACAAAAACAACGCTTTTTTGCATTCCTGTCTCACTTTCTCTTAGAAACAATGATTTACATCAATCCTTTTACATAATTCTTGTTTCTCATGACATTTCTAACATTGCCCACAATTATCAACTTTCTAAGTCTTTCTGAGCAGGAGAAATCGCAAAACATAGTCATTTCTTCATTGCCGTCCAAAAACAATGCTTTTTTGCATTCCTGTCTCACTTTCTCTTAGAAACAATGATTTACATCAATCCTTTTACATAATTA
>NW_027447064.1:0-38564 GCF_038048845.1 Mixophyes fleayi | reverse complement strand
TGGTATTGTGAAAATTGGTGAAATTTGGTCCTTTGGGGGCGGTATTGTGAAAATTGGTGAAATTTGGTCCTTTGGGGGGTATTGTGAAAATTGGTGAAATTTGGTCCTTTGGGGGGGTATTGTGAAAATTGGTGAAATGTGGTCCTTTGGGGGGGTATTGTGAAAATTGGTGAAATTTGGTCCTTTGGGGGCGGTATTGTGAAAATTGGTGAAATTTGGTCCTTTGGGGGGGTATTGTGAAAATTGGTGAAATGTGGTCCTTTGGGGGAGAATTGTGAAAATTGGTCATTTGGGAGGGGGTATTGTGAAAATTGGTTAAATGTGGTCCTTTGGGGGGTATTGTAAAAAATGCTGAAATTTGGTCCTTTGGGGGGGTATAGGGAAAATTGGTGAAATTTAGTCCTTTGGGGGGGGTATTGTGAAAATTGGTGAATTGTGGTCCTTTGGGGCAGGTATTGTAAAAATTGGTGAAATTTGGTCCTTTGGGGGGTATTATGAAAATTGGTGAAATTTGGTCCTTTTGGGGTGGTATAGTGAAATTTGGTCCCTTGGGGGGATATTGTAAAAATTGTTGAAATGTGGTCCTTTGGGGGGGTATTGTGAAACTTGGTGAAATTTGGTCCTTTGGGGGAGTATTGTGAAAATTGTTGAAATTTGGTCCTTTGGGGGGATATTGTAAAAATTGTTGATAGGTGGTCCTTTGGGGGCGGTATTGTGAAAATTGGTGAAATTTGGTCCTTTGGGGGGTATTGTGAAAATTGGTGAAATGTGGTCCTTTGGGGGGGTATTGTGAAACTTGGTGAAATTTGGTCCTTTTGGGGAGAATTGTGAAAATTGGTCATTTGGGATGGGGTATTGTGAAAATTGGTTAAATGTGGTCCTTTGGGGCAGGTATTGTAAAAATTGGTGAAATTTGGTCCTTTGGGGGGTATTGTGTAAATTGGTGAAATTTGGTCATTTGGGGGCGGTATTGTGAAAATTGGTGAAATTTGGTCCTTTGGGGGGTATTGTGAAAATTGGTGAAATTTGGTTCTTTGGGGGGGTATTGTGAAAATTGGTGAAATGTGGTCCTTTGGGGGGTATTGTGAAACTTGGTGAAATTTGGTCCTTTGGGGGGATATTGTAAAAATTGTTGAAATGTGGTCCTTTGGGGGCGGTATTGTGAAAATTGATGAAATTTGGTCCTTTGGGGGGTATTGTGAAAATTGGTGAAATTTGGTCCTTTGGGGGGTATTGTGAAAATTGGTGAAATGTGGTCCTTTGGGAGGGTATTGTGAAAATTGGTCATTTGGGAGGGGGTATTGTGAAAATTGGTTAAATGTGGTCCTTTGGGGGGTATTGTAAAAATTGCTGAAATTTGGTCCTTTGGGGGGGTATTGTGAAAATTGGTGAAATTTGGTCCCTTGGGGGCATTGTGAAAATAGGGGAAATTTGGTCCTTTGGGGAGGTATCGTGAAAATTTGTGAAATTTGGTCCTTTGGGGTGGGGGGTATTGTAAAAATTGGTGAAATGTGGTCCTTTCGGGAGTTATTGTGAAATTTGTTGAAATGTGGTCCTTTGGGGGGGTATTGTGAAAATTGGTGAAATGTGGGCCTTTGGGGGGGTATTGTAAAAATTGGTGAAATGTGGTCCTTTGGGGGGGTATTGTAAAATTTGATGAAATTTGGTCCTTTGGGGTGGTATTGTGAAAATTGTTGAAATTTGGTCCTTTGGGGGGATATTGTTAAAATTGTTGAAATGTGGTCCTTTGGGGGCGGTATTATGAAAATTGGTGAAATTTGGTCCTTTGGGGGGGTATTGTGAAAATTGGTGAAATTTGGTCCCTTGGGGGGGTATAGTGAAAATTGGTGAAATTTGGTCCTTTGGGGGCGGTATTGTGAAAATTGGTGAAATTTGGTCCTTTGGGGGGTATTGTGAAAATTGGTGAAATTTGGTCCTTTGGGGGGGTATTGTGAAAATTGGTGAAATGTGGTCCTTTGGGGGGGTATTGTGAAACTTGGTGAAATTTGGACCTTTGGGGGAGAATTGTGAAAATTGGTCATTTGGGATGGGGTATTGTGAAAATTGGTTAAATGTGGTCCTTTGGGGGGTATTGCAAAAAATGCTGAAATTTGGTCCTTTGGGGGGGTATAGGGAAAATTGGTGAAATTTGGTCCTTTGGGGGGGAGGTATTGTGAAAATTGGTGAATTGTGGTCCTTTGGGGCAGGTGTTGTAAAAATTGGTGAAATTTGGTCCTTTGGGGGGTATTGTGTAAATTGGTGAAATTTGGTCATTTGGGGGCGGTATTGTGAAAATTGGTGAAATTTGGTCCCTTGGGGGGTATAGTGAAAATTGGTGAAATTTGGTCCCTTGGGGTGATATTGTAAAAATTGTTGAAATGTGGTCCTTTGGGGGCGGTATTGTGAAAATTGGTGAAATTTGGTCCTTTGGGGGGTATTGTGAAAATTGGTGAAATTTGGTTCTTTGGGGGGGTATTGTGAAAATTGGTGAAATGTGGTCCTTTGGGGGGGTATTGTGAAACTTGGTAAAATGTGGTCCTTTGGGGGGTATTGTGAAAATTGGTGAAATGTGGTCCTTTGGGGGGGTATTGTGAAAATTGGTGAATTGTGGTTCTTTGGGGCGGGTATTGTAAAAATTGGTGAAATTTGGTCCTTTGGGGGGTATTGTGAAAATTGGTGAAATTTGGTCCCTTGGGGGGTATTATGAAAATTGGTGAAATTTGGTCCTTTGGGGGGTATAGTGAAAATTGCTGAAATTTGGTCCTTTGGGGGTACTGTAAAAATTGGTGAAATTTGGTCCTTTGGGGGTACTGTAAAAATTGGTAAATTGTGGTCCTTTGGGGCGGGTATTGTAAAAATTGGTGAAATTTGGTCCTTTGGGGGGTATTGTGAAAATTGGTGAAATTTGGTCCTTTGGGGGGTATTATGAAAATTTGTGAAATTTGGTCCTTTGGGGGGGTATAGTGAAAATTGCTGAAATTTGGTCCCTTGGGGGTGTATTGTGAAAATTGGGGAAATTTGGTCCCTTGCGGGGGTATTGTGAAAATTGCTGAAATGTGGTCCTTTGGGGGGAGGGGGGTATTGTGAAAATTGCTGAAATTTGGTCCTTTGGGGGGTATTATGAAAATTGGTGAAATTTGGTCCTTTTGGGGTGGTATAGTGAAAATTGGTGAAATTTGGTCCCTTGGGGGGATATTGTAAAAATTGTTGAAATGTGGTCCTTTGGGGGGGTATTGTGAAACTTGGTGAAATTTGGTCCTTTGGGGGAGTATTGTGAAAATTGTTGAAATTTGGTCCTTTGGGGGGATATTGTAAAAATTGTTGATAGGTGGTCCTTTGGGGGCGGTATTGTGAAAATTGGTGAAATTTGGTCCTTTGAGGGGTATTGTGAAAATTGGTGAAATGTGGTCCTTTGGGGGGGTATTGTGAAACTTGGTGAAATTTGGACCTTTGGGGCAGAATTGTGAAAATTGGTCATTTGGGATGGGGTATTGTGAAAATTGGTTAAATGTGGTCCTTTGGGGGGTATTGCAAAAAATGCTGAAATTTGGTCCTTTGGGGGGGTATAGGGAAAATTGGTGAAATTTGGTCCTTTGGGGGGGGGGGTATTGTGAAAATTGGTGAATTGTGGTCCTTTGGGGCAGGTATTGTAAAAATTTGTGAAATTTGGTCATTTGGGGGCGGTATTGTGAAAATTGGTGAAATTTGGTCCCTTGGGGGGGTATTGTGTAAATTGGTGAAATTTGGTCATTTGGGGGCGGTATTGTGAAAATTGGTGAAATTTGGTCCCTTGGGGGGGTATAGTGAAAATTGGTGAAATTTGGTCCCTTGGGGGGATATTGTAAAAATTGTTGAAATGTGGTTCTTTGGGGCGGTATTGTGAAAATTGGTGAAATTTGGTCCTTTGGGGGGTATTGTGAAAATTGGTGAAATTTGGTTCTTTGGGGGGGTATTGTGAAAATTGGTGAAATGTGGTCCTTTGGGGGGGTATTGTGAAAATTGGTCATTTGGGAGGGGGTATTGTGAAAATTGGTTAAATGTGGTCCTTTGGGGGGTATTGTAAAAATTGCTGAAATTTGGTCCTTTGGGGGGGTATTGTGAAAATAGGGGAAATTTGGTCCTTTGGGGAGGTATCGTGAAAATTTGTGAAATTTGGTCCTTTGGGGTGGGGGGTATTGTAAAAATTGGTGAAATGTGGTCCTTTCGGGAGGTATTGTGAAATTTGTTGAAATGTGGTCCTTTGGGGGGGTATTGTGAAAATTGGTGAAATGTGGTCCTTTGGGGGGGTATTGTGAAATTTGGTGAAATGTGGTCCTTTGGGGTGGTATTGTGAAAATTGTTGAAATTTGGTCCTTTGGGGGGATATTGTTAAAATTGTTGAAATGTGGTCCTTTGGGGGCGGTATTATGAAAATTGGTGAAATTTGGTCCTTTGGGGGGGTATTGTGAAAATTGGTGAAATTTGGTCCCTTGGGGGGTATAGTGAAAATTGGTAAAATTTGGTCATTTGGGGGCAGTATTGTGAAAATTGGTGAAATTTGGTCCTTTTGGGCTATTGTGAAAATTGTGGAAATTTGGTCCTTTGGGGGGGTATTGTAAAAATTGCTGAAATGTGGTCCTTTGGGGGGTATAGTGAAAATTGGGGAAATTTGGTCCTTGGGGGGGTATAGTGAAAATTGGGGAAATTTGGTCCCTTGGGTCGTATTGTGAAAATAGGTGAAATTTGGTCCTTTGGGGGGTGATTGTGAAAATTGCTGAAATTTAGTGCTTTGGGGGTTATTGTGAAAATTGGCGAAATTTGGTCCTTTGCGGGGGTATAGTGAAAATTGGTGAAATGTGGTCCTTTGGGGTGGGTATTGTGAAAATTGGTGAAATTTGGTCCTTTGGGGAGGTATTGTGAAAATTTGTGAAATTTGGTCCTTTGGGGTGGGGGGTATTTTAAAAATTGGTGAAATGTGGTCCTTTCGGGAGGTATTGTGAAATTTGTTGAAATGTGGTCCTTTGGGGGGGTATTGTGAAAATTGGTGAAATGTGGTCCTTTGGGGGGGTATTGTAAAAATTGGTGAAATGTGGTCCTTTGGGGGGGTATTGTGAAATTTGGTGAAATGTGGTCCTTTGGGGGGTATTGTGAAAATTGGTGAAATTTGGTCCTTTGGGGGGGTATTGTGAAAATTGGTGAAATGTGGTCCTTTGGGGGGGTATTGTGAAAATTGGTGAAATTTGGTCCTTTGGGGGCGGTATTGTGAAAATTGGTGAAATTTGGTCCTTTGGGGGGGTATTGTGAAAATTGGTGAAATGTGGTCCTTTGGGGGAGAAATGTGAAAATTGGTCATTTGGGAGGGGGTATTGTGAAAATTGGTTAAATGTGGTCCTTTGGGGGGTATTGTAAAAAATGCTGAAATTTGGTCCTTTGGGGGGGTATAGGGAAAATTGGTGAAATTTAGTCCTTTGGGGGGGTATTGTGAAAATTGGTGAATTGTGGTCCTTTGGGGCAGGTATTGTAAAAATTGGTGAAATTTGGTCCTTTGGGGGGTATTATGAAAATTGGTGAAATTTGGTCCTTTTGGGGTGGTATAGTGAAATTTGGTCCCTTGGGGGGATATTGTAAAAATTGTTGAAATGTGGTCCTTTGGGGGGTATTGTGAAAATTGGTGAAATTTGGTCCTTTGGGGGGTATTGTGAAACTTGGTGAAATTTGGTCCTTTGGGGGAGTATTGTGAAAATTGTTGAAATTTGGTCCTTTGGGGGGATATTGTAAAAATTGTTGATAGGTGGTCCTTTGGGGGCGGTATTGTGAAAATTGGTGAAATTTGGTCCTTTGGGGGGTATTGTGAAAATTGGTGAAATGTGGTCCTTTGGGGGGGTATTGTGAAACTTGGTGAAATTTGGTCCTTTGGGGGGATATTGTAAAAATTGTTGAAATGTGGTCCTTTGGGGGCGGTATTGTGAAAATTGATGAAATTTGGTCCTTTGGGGGTATTGTGAAAATTGGTGAAATTTGGTTCTTTGGGGGGGTATTGTGAAAATTGGTGAAATGTGGTCCTTTGGGGGGGTATTGTGAAACTTGGTGAAATTTGGTCCTTTGGGGGGATATTGTAAAAATTGTTGAAATGTGGTCCTTTGGGGGCGGTATTGTGAAAATTGATGAAATTTGGTCCTTTGGGGGGTATTGTGAAAATTGGTGAAATTTGGTCCTTTGGGGGGTATTGTGAAAATTGGTGAAATGTGGTCCTTTGGGAGGGTATTGTGAAAATTGGTCATTTGGGAGGGGGTATTGTGAAAATTGGTTAAATGTGGTCCTTTGGGGGGTATTGTAAAAATTGCTGAAATTTGGTCCTTTGGGGGGGTATTGTGAAAATTGGTGAAATTTGGTCCCTTGGGGGGCATTGTGAAAATAGGGGAAATTTGGTCCTTTGGGGAGGTATCGTGAAAATTTGTGAAATTTGGTCCTTTGGGGTGGGGGGTATTGTAAAAATTGGTGAAATGTGGTCCTTTCGGGAGTTATTGTGAAATTTGTTGAAATGTGGTCCTTTGGGGGGGTATTGTGAAAATTGGTGAAATGTGGGCCTTTGGGGGGGTATTGTAAAAATTGGTGAAATGTGGTCCTTTGGGGGGGTATTGTAAAATTTGATGAAATTTGGTCCTTTGGGGTGGTATTGTGAAAATTGTTGAAATTTGGTCCTTTGGGGGGATATTGTTAAAATTGTTGAAATGTGGTCCTTTGGGGGCGGTATTATGAAAATTGGTGAAATTTGGTCCTTTGGGGGGGTATTGTGAAAATTGGTGAAATTTGGTCCCTTGGGGGGGTATAGTGAAAATTGGTAAAATTTGGTCCTTTGGGGGCGGTATTGTGAAAATTGGTGAAATTTGGTCCTTTGGGGGGTATTGTGAAAATTGGTGAAATTTGGTCCTTTGGGGGGTATTGTGAAAATTGGTGAAATGTGGTCCTTTGGGGGGGTATTGTGAAACTTGGTGAAATTTGGACCTTTGGGGGAGAATTGTGAAAATTGGTCATTTGGGATGGGGTATTGTGAAAATTGGTTAAATGTGGTCCTTTGGGGGGTATTGCAAAAAATGCTGAAATTTGGTCCTTTGGGGGGGTATAGGGAAAATTGGTGAAATTTGGTCCTTTGGGGGGGAGGTATTGTGAAAATTGGTGAATTGTGGTCCTTTGGGGCAGGTGTTGTAAAAATTGGTGAAATTTGGTCCTTTGGGGGGTATTGTGTAAATTGGTGAAATTTGGTCATTTGGGGGCGGTATTGTGAAAATTGGTGAAATTTGGTCCCTTGGGGGGTATAGTGAAAATTGGTGAAATTTGGTCCCTTGGGGGGATATTGTAAAAATTGTTGAAATGTGGTCCTTTGGGGGCGGTATTGTGAAAATTGGTGAAATTTGGTCCTTTGGGGGGTATTGTGAAAATTGGTGAAATTTGGTTCTTTGGGGGGGTATTGTGAAAATTGGTGAAATGTGGTCCTTTGGGGGGGTATTGTGAAACTTGGTAAAATGTGGTCCTTTGGGGGGTATTGTGAAAATTGGTGAAATGTGGTCCTTTGGGGGGTATTGTGAAAATTGGTGAATTGTGGTTCTTTGGGGCGGGTATTGTAAAAATTGGTGAAATTTGGTCCTTTGGGGGGTATTGTGAAAATTGGTGAAATTTGGTCCCTTGGGGGGTATTATGAAAATTGGTGAAATTTGGTCCTTTGGGGGGGTATAGTGAAAATTGCTGAAATTTGGTCCTTTGGGGGTACTGTGAAATTTGGTCCTTTGGGGGTACTGTAAAAATTGGTAAATTGTGGTCCTTTGGGGCGGGTATTGTAAAAATTGGTGAAATTTGGTCCTTTGGGGGGTATTGTGAAAATTGGTGAAATTTGGTCCTTTGGGGGGGTATTATGAAAATTTGTGAAATTTGGTCCTTTGGGGGGGTATAGTGAAAATTGCTGAAATTTGGTCCCTTGGGGGTGTATTGTGAAAATTGGGGAAATTTGGTCCCTTGCGGGGGTATTGTGAAAATTGCTGAAATGTGGTCCTTTGGGGGGAGGGGGGTATTGTGAAAATTGCTGAAATTTGGTCCTTTGGGGGGTATTATGAAAATTGGTGAAATTTGGTCCTTTTGGGGTGGTATAGTGAAAATTGGTGAAATTTGGTCCCTTGGGGGGATATTGTAAAAATTGTTGAAATGTGGTCCTTTGGGGGGGTATTGTGAAACTTGGTGAAATTTGGTCCTTTGGGGGAGTATTGTGAAAATTGTTGAAATTTGGTCCTTTGGGGGGATATTGTAAAAATTGTTGATAGGTGGTCCTTTGGGGGCGGTATTGTGAAAATTGGTGAAATTTGGTCCTTTGAGGGGTATTGTGAAAATTGGTGAAATGTGGTCCTTTGGGGGGGTATTGTGAAACTTGGTGAAATTTGGACCTTTGGGGCAGAATTGTGAAAATTGGTCATTTGGGATGGGGTATTGTGAAAATTGGTTAAATGTGGTCCTTTGGGGGGTATTGCAAAAAATGCTGAAATTTGGTCCTTTGGGGGGGTATAGGGAAAATTGGTGAAATTTGGTCCTTTGGGGGGGGGTATTGTGAAAATTGGTGAATTGTGGTCCTTTGGGGCAGGTATTGTAAAAATTTGTGAAATTTGGTCATTTGGGGGCGGTATTGTGAAAATTGGTGAAATTTGGTCCCTTGGGGGGGTATTGTGTAAATTGGTGAAATTTGGTCATTTGGGGCGGTATTGTGAAAATTGGTGAAATTTGGTCCCTTGGGGGGGTATAGTGAAAATTGGTGAAATTTGGTCCCTTGGGGGGATATTGTAAAAATTGTTGAAATGTGGTCCTTTGGGGGCGGTATTGTGAAAATTGGTGAAATTTGGTCCTTTGGGGGGTATTGTGAAAATTGGTGAAATTTGGTTCTTTGGGGGGGTATTGTGAAAATTGGTGAAATGTGGTCCTTTGGGGGGGTATTGTGAAAATTGGTCATTTGGGAGGGGGTATTGTGAAAATTGGTTAAATGTGGTCCTTTGGGGGGTATTGTAAAAATTGCTGAAATTTGGTCCTTTGGGGGGGTATTGTGAAAATAGGGGAAATTTGGTCCTTTGGGGAGGTATCGTGAAAATTTGTGAAATTTGGTCCTTTGGGGTGGGGGGTATTGTAAAAATTGGTGAAATGTGGTCCTTTCGGGAGGTATTGTGAAATTTGTTGAAATGTGGTCCTTTGGGGGGGTATTGTGAAAATTGGTGAAATGTGGTCCTTTGGGGGTGTATTGTGAAATTTGGTGAAATGTGGTCCTTTGGGGTGGTATTGTGAAAATTGTTGAAATTTGGTCCTTTGGGGGGATATTGTTAAAATTGTTGAAATGTGGTCCTTTGGGGGCGGTATTATGAAAATTGGTGAAATTTGGTCCTTTGGGGGGGTATTGTGAAAATTGGTGAAATTTGGTCCCTTGGGGGGTATAGTGAAAATTGGTAAAATTTGGTCATTTGGGGGCAGTATTGTGAAAATTGGTGAAATTTGGTCCTTTTGGGCTATTGTGAAAATTGTGGAAATTTGGTCCTTTGGGGGGGTATTGTAAAAATTGCTGAAATGTGGTCCTTTGGGGGGTATAGTGAAAATTGGGGAAATTTGGTCCTTGGGGGGGTATAGTGAAAATTGGGGAAATTTGGTCCCTTGGGTCGTATTGTGAAAATAGGTGAAATTTGGTCCTTTGGGGGGTGATTGTGAAAATTGCTGAAATTTAGTGCTTTGGGGTTATTGTGAAAATTGGCGAAATTTGGTCCTTTGCGGGGGTATAGTGAAAATTGGTGAAATGTGGTCCTTTGGGGTGGGTATTGTGAAAATTGGTGAAATTTGGTCCTTTGGGGAGGTATTGTGAAAATTTGTGAAATTTGGTCCTTTGGGGTGGGGGGTATTGTAAAAATTGGTGAAATGTGGTCCTTTCGGGAGGTATTGTGAAATTTGTTGAAATGTGGTCCTTTGGGGGGGTATTGTGAAAATTGGTGAAATGTGGTCCTTTGGGGGGGTATTGTAAAAATTGGTGAAATGTGGTCCTTTGGGGGGGTATTGTGAAATTTGGTGAAATGTGGTCCTTTGGGGTGGTATTGTGAAAATTGTTGAAATTTGGTCCTTTGGGGGGGTATTGTGAAAATTGGTGAAATTTGGTCCCTTGTGGGGGTATTGTGAAAATTGGTGAAATTTGGTCCTTTGGGGAGGTATTGTGAAAATTTGTGAAATTTGGTCCTTTGGGGTGGGGGGTATTGTAAAAATTGGTGAAATGTGGTCCTTTCGGGAGGTATTGTGAAATTTGTTGAAATGTGGTCCTTTGGGGGGGTATTGTGAAAATTGGTGAAATGTGGTCCTTTGGGGGGGTATTGTGAAATTTGGTGAAATGTGGTCCTTTGGGGAGGTATTGTGAAAATTCGTGAAATTTGGTCCTTTGGGAGGGGGTATTGTGAAAATAGGTTAAATGTGGTCCTTTGGGTGGGTTCTGTAAAAATTGCTGAAATGTGGTCTTTTGGAGGGGGTATTGTGAAAATTGCTGAAATTTGGTCCTTTGGGGGGGTATTGTGAAAATTGGTGAAATTTGGTCCATTTAGGGGGTATTGTGAAAATTGGAGAAATGTAGTCCTTTGGGGGGGTATTGTGAAAATTGGTGAAATTTGGTTCTTTGGGGGGTATTGTGAAAATTGGTCATTTGGGAGGGGGTATTGTGAAAATTGGTTAAATGTGGTCCTTTGGGGGGTATTGTAAAAATTGCTGAAATTTGGTCCTTTGGGGGGGTATTGTGAAAATTGGTGAAATTTGGTCCCTTGGGGGGTATTGTGAAAATAGGGGAAATTTGGTCCTTTGGGGAGGTATTGTGAAAATTTGTGAAATTTGGTCCTTTGGGGTGGGGGGTATTGTAAAAATTGGTGAAATGTGGTCCTTTCGGGAGGTATTGTGAAATTTGTTGAAATTTGGTCCTTTTGGGGTATTGTGAAAATTGGTGAAATTTGGTCCTTTGGGGGGTATTGTTAAAATTGATGAAATTTGGTCCTTTGGGGGTATTGTGAAAATTGGTGAAATTTGGTCCTTTGGGGGGTATTGTGAAAATTGGTGAAATTTGGTCCTTTGGGGGGTATTGTGAAAATTGGCGAAATTTGGTCCTTTGGGGGGGTATTATAAAAATTTGTGAAATTTGGTCCTTTGGGGGGGTATAGTGAAAATTGCTGAAATTTGGTCCCTTGGGGGTGTATTGTGAAAATTGGGGAAATTTGGTCCCTTGCGGGGGTATTGTGAAAATTGCTGAAATGTGGTCCTTTTGGGTTAGTATAGTGAAAATTGGTGAAATTTGGTCCCTTGGTGGGATATTGTAAAAATTGTTGAAATGTGGTCCTTTGGGGGGTATTGTGAAACTTGGTGAAATTTGGTCCTTTGGGGGAGTATTGTGAAAATTGTTGAAATTTGGTCCTTTGGGGGGATATTGTAAAAATTGTTGATAGGTGGTCCTTTGGGGGCGGTATTGTGAAAATTGGTGAAATTTGGTCCTTTGGGGGGTATTGTGAAAATTGGTGAAATTTGGTCCTTTGGGGGGGTATTGTGAAATTGGTGAAATGTGGTCCTTTGGGGGGGTATTGTGAAACTTGGTGAAATTTGGTCCTTTGGGGGAGAATTGTGAAAATTGGTCATTTGGGAGGGGGTATTGTGAAAATTGGTTAAATGTGGTCCTTTGGGGGTATTGTAAAAAATGCTGAAATTTGGTCCTTTGGGGGGGTATAGGGAAAATTGGTGAAATTTAGTCCTTTGGGGGGGGTATTGTGAAAATTGGTGAATTGTGGTCCTTTGGGGCAGGTATTGTAAAAATTGGTGAAATTTGGTCCTTTGGGGGGTATTGTGTAAATTGGTGAAATTTGGTCATTTGGGGGCGGTATTGTGAAAATTGGTGAAATTTGGTCCCTTGGGGGGGTATAGTGAAAATTGGTGAAATTTGGTCCCTTGGGGGGATATTGTAAAAATTGTTGAAATGTGGTCCTTTGGGGCAGGTATTGTAAAAATTGGTGAAATTTGGTCCTTTGGGGGGTATTGTGTAAATTGGTGAAATTTGGTCATTTGGGGGCGGTATTGTGAAAATTGGTGAAATTTGGTTCTTTGGGGGGTATTGTGAAAATTGGTGAAATGTTGTCCTTTGGGGGGGTATTGTGAAACTTGGTGAAATTTGGTCCTTTGGGGGAGTATTGTGAAAATTGTTGAAATTTGGTCCTTTGTGGGGATATTGTAAAAATTGTTGAAATGTGGTCCTTTGGGGGCGGTATTGTGAAAATTGATGAAATTTGGTCCTTTGGGGGGTATTGTGAAAATTGGTGAAATTTGGTCCTTTGGGGGGTATTGTGAAAATTGGTGAAATGTGGTCCTTTGGGGGGGTATTGTGAAAATTGGTCATTTAGGAGGGGGTATTGTGAAAATTGTTTAAATGTGGTCCTTTGGGGGGTATTGTAAAAATTGCTGAAATTTGGTCCTTTGGGGGGGTATTGTGAAAATTGGTGAAATTTGGTCCTTGGGGGGTATTGTGAAAATAGGGGAAATTTGGTCCTTTGGGGAGGTATTGTGAAAATTTGTGAAATTTGGTCCTTTGGGGTGGGGGGTATTGTAAAAATTGGTGAAATGTGGTCCTTTCGGGAGGTATTGTGAAATTTGTTGAAATGTGGTCCTTTGGGGGGGTATTGTGAAAATTGGTGAAATGTGGTCCTTTGGGGGGGTATTGTAAAAATTGGTGAAATGTGGTCCTTTGGGGGGGTATTGTGAAATTTGGTGAAATGTGGTCCTTTGGGGTGGTATTGTGAAAATTGTTGAAATTTGGTCCTTTGGGGGGGTATTGTGAAAATTGGTGAAATTTGGTCCCTTGTGGGGGTATAGTGAAAATTGGTGAATTTTGGTCCCTTGGGGGAGTATTGTGAAAATTGTTGAAATTTGGTCCTTTGGGGGGATATAGTAAAAATTGTTGAAATGTGGTCCTTTGGGGGGTATTGTGAAATTTGGTGAAATGTGGTCCTTTGGGGAGGTATTGTGAAAATTCGTGAAATTTGGTCCTTTGGGAGGGGGTATTGTGAAAATAGGTTAAATGTGGTCCTTTGGGTGGGTTCTGTAAAAATTGCTGAAATGTGGTCTTTTGGAGGGGGTATTGTTAAAATTGCTGAAATTTGGTCCTTTGGTGGGGTATTGTGAAAATTGCTGAAATTTGGTCCTTTGGGGGGGTATTGTGAAAATTGAGGAAATTTGGTCCATTTAGGGGGTATTGTGAAAATTGGAGAAATGTGGTCCTTTGGGGGGGGGTATTGTGAAAATTTGTTGAAATTTGGTCCTTTTGGGGTATTGTGAAAATTGGTGAAATTTGGTCCTTTGGGGGGTATTGTTAAAATTGATGAAATTTGGTCCTTTGGGGGTATTGTGAAAATTGGTGAAATTTGGTACTTTGGGGGGCTATTGTGGAAATTTGGTCCTTTGGGGGGGTATTGTAAAAATTGCTGAAATGTGGTCCTTTGGGGGGTATAGTGAAAATTGGTGAAATTTGGTCCTTTGGGGGGTATTGTGAAAATTGGTGAAATTTGGTCCCTTGGGGGGTATTGTGAAAATTGGTGAAATTTGGTCCCTTGGGGGGTATTGTGAAAATTGTTGAAATTTGGTCCTTTGGGGGGATATTGTAAAAATTGTTGAAATGTGGTCCTTTGGGGGCGGTATTGTGAAAATTGGTGAAATTTGGTCCTTTGGGGGGTATTGTGAAAATTGGTCATTTGGGAGGGGGTATTGTGAAAATTGGTTAAATGTGGTCCTTTGGGGGGTATTGTAAAAATTGCTGAAATTTGGTCCTTTGGGGGGGTATTGTGAAAATTGGTGAAATTTGGTCCCTTGGGGGGTATTGTGAAAATAGGGGAAATTTGGTCCTTTGGGGAGGTATTGTGAAAATTTGTGAAATTTGGTCCTTTGGGGTGGGGGGTATTGTAAAAATTGGTGAAATGTGGTCCTTTGGGGAGGTATTGTGAAAATTCGTGAAATTTGGTCCTTTGGGAGGGGGTATTGTGAAAATAGGTTAAATGTGGTCCTTTGGGTGGGTTCTGTAAAAATTGCTGAAATGTGGTCTTTTGGAGGGGGTATTGTTAAAATTGCTGAAATTTGGTCCTTTGGTGGGGTATTGTGAAAATTGCTGAAATTTGGTCCTTTGGGGGGGTATTGTGAAAATTGAGGAAATTTGGTCCATTTAGGGGGTATTGTGAAAATTGGAGAAATGTGGTCCTTTGGGGGGGGTATTGTGAAAATTTGTTGAAATTTGGTCCTTTTGGGGTATTGTGAAAATTGGTGAAATTTGGTCCTTTGGGGGGTATTGTTAAAATTGATGAAATTTGGTCCTTTGGGGGTATTGTGAAAATTGGTGAAATTTGGTACTTTGGGGGGCTATTGTGGAAATTTGGTCCTTTGGGGGGGTATTGTAAAAATTGCTGAAATGTGGTCCTTTGGGGGGTATAGTGAAAATTGGTGAAATTTGGTCCTTTGGGGGGTATTGTGAAAATTGGTGAAATTTGGTCCCTTGGGGGGTATTGTGAAAATTGGTGAAATTTGGTCCCTTGGGGGGTATTGTGAAAATTGTTGAAATTTGGTCCTTTGGGGGGATATTGTAAAAATTGTTGAAATGTGGTCCTTTGGGGGCGGTATTGTGAAAATTGGTGAAATTTGGTCCTTTGGGGGGTATTGTGAAAATTGGTCATTTGGGAGGGGGTATTGTGAAAATTGGTTAAATGTGGTCCTTTGGGGGGTATTGTAAAAATTGCTGAAATTTGGTCCTTTGGGGGGGTATTGTGAAAATTGGTGAAATTTGGTCCCTTGGGGGGTATTGTGAAAATAGGGGAAATTTGGTCCTTTGGGGAGGTATTGTGAAAATTTGTGAAATTTGGTCCTTTGGGGTGGGGGGTATTGTAAAAATTGGTGAAATGTGGTCCTTTCGGGAGGTATTGTGAAATTTGTTGAAATTTGGTCCTTTTGGGGTATTGTGAAAATTGGTGAAATTTGGTCCTTTGGGGGGTATTGTTAAAATTGATGAAATTTGGTCCTTTTGGGGGTATTGTGAAAATTGGTGAAATTTGGTACTTTGGGGGGCTATTGTGGAAATTTGGTCCTTTGGGGGGCTATTGTAAAAATTGCTGAAATGTGGTCCTTTGGGGGTATAGTGAAAATTGGGGAAATTTGGTCCTTTGGGGGGTGATTGTGAAAATTGCTGAAATTTAGTGCTTTGGGGGTTATTGTGAAAATTGGCAAAATTTGGTCCTTTGCGGGGGTATAGTGAAAATTGGTGAAATGTGGTCCTTTGGGGTGGGAATTGTGAAAATTGGTGAAATTTGGTCCTTTGGGGGGTATAGTGAAAATTGGTGAAATGTGGTCCTTTGGGGGGGTATAGGGAAAATTGGTGAAATTTGGTCCTTTGGGGGGGGTATTGTGAAAGTTGGTGAATTGTGGTCCTTTGGGCTGGGTATTGTAAAAATTGGTGAAATTTGGTCCTTTGGGGGGTATTGTGTAAATTGGTAAAATTTAGTCATTTGGGGGCGGTTTTGTGAAAATTGGTGAAATTTCGTCCTTTTGGGGTATTGTGAAAATTGGTGAAATTTGGTCCTTTGGGGAGTATTGTTAAAATTGGTGAAATTTGGTCCTTTGGGGGTATTGTGAAAATTGGTGAAATTTGGTACTTTGCGGGGGTATAGTGAAAAATGGTGAAATTTGGTCCTTTGGGGGGGGTATTGTGAAAGTTGGTGAATTGTGGTCCTTTGGGGTGGGTATTGTAAAAATTGGTGAAATTTGGTCGTTTGGGGGGTATTGTGTAAATTGGTAAAATTTGGTCATTTGGGGGCGGTATTGTGAAAATTGGTGAAATTTGGTCCCTTGGGGGGTATAGTGAAAATTGGTGAAATTTGGTCCCTTGGGGGGATATTGTAAAAATTGTTGAAATTTGGTCCTTTGGGGGTATTGTGAAAATTGGTGAAATTTGGTCCTTTGGGGGGGTATTGTGAAAATTGGTGAAATTTGGTCCTTTGGGGGGTATTCTGAAAATTGGTGACATTTGGTCCCTTGGGGAGGTATAGTGAAAATTGCTGAAATTTGGTCCTTTGGGGGGGGGGGGTATTGTGAAAATTGGTGAAATTTAGTCCCTTGGGGGGTATTGTGAAAATTGGTGAAATTTGGTCCCTTGGGGGGTATTGTGAAAATTGTTGAAATTTGGTCCTTTGGGGGGATATTGTAAAAAATTGTTGAAATGTGGTCCTTTGGGGGCGGTATTGTGAAAATTAGTGAAATTTGGTCCCTTGGGGGGTATTGTGAAAATTTGTGAAATTTGGTCCTTTGGAGGGGTATTGTAAAAATTGGTGAAATGTGGTCCTTTCGGGGGGTATTGTGAAAATTGGTGAAATGTGGTCCTTTGGGGGGTATTGTAAAAATTGGTGAAATGTGGTCCTTTGGGGGGTATTGTGAAATTTAGTTAAATGTGGTCCTTTGGGGGGGTATTGTGAAAATTGTTGAAATTTGGTCCTTTGGGGGGATATTGTAAAAATTGTTGAAATGTGGTCCTTTGGGGGCGGTATTGTGAAAATTGGTGAAATTTGGTCCTTTGGGGGGTATTGTGTAAATTGGTAAAATTTGGTCATTTGGGGGCGGTTTTGTGAAAATTGTTGAAATTTGGTCCTTTTGGGGTATTGTGAAAATTGGTGAAATTTGGTCCTTTGGGGGGTATTGTTAAAATTGGTGAAATTTGGTCCTTTGGGGGTATTGTGAAAATTGGTGAAATTTGGTACTTTGCGGGGGTATAGTGAAAAATGGTGAAATTTGGTCCTTTGGGGGGGTATTGTGAAAGTTGGTGAATTGTGGTCCTTTGGGGTGGGTATTGTAAAAATTGGTGAAATTTGGTCCTTTGGGGGGTATTGTGTAAATTGGTAAAATTTGGTCATTTGGGGGCAGTATTGTGAAAATTGGTGAAATTTGGTCCTTTTGGGCTATTGTGAAAATTGTGGAAATTTGGTACTTTGGGGGGCTATTGTGGAAATTTGGTCCTTTGGGGGGGTATTGTAAAAATTGCTGAAATGTGGTCCTTTGGGGGTATAGTGAAAATTGGTGAAATTTGGTCCTTTGGGGGGTATTGTGAAAATTGGTGAAATTTGGTCCCTTGGGGGGTATTGTGAAAATTGGTGAAATTTGGTCCCTTGGGGGGTATTGTGAAAATTGTTGAAATTTGGTCCTTTGGGGGGATATTGTAAAAATTGTTGAAATGTGGTCCTTTGGGGGCGGTATTGTGAAAATTGGTGAAATTTGGTCCTTTGGGGGGTATTGTGAAAATTGGTCATTTGGGAGGGGGTATTGTGAAAATTGGTTAAATGTGGTCCTTTGGGGGGTATTGTAAAAATTGCTGAAATTTGGTCCTTTGGGGGGGTATTGTGAAAATTGGTGAAATTTGGTCCCTTGGGGGGTATTGTGAAAATAGGGGAAATTTGGTCCTTTGGGGAGGTATTGTGAAAATTTGTGAAATTTGGTCCTTTGGGGTGGGGGGTATTGTAAAAATTGGTGAAATGTGGTCCTTTCGGGAGGTATTGTGAAATTTGTTGAAATTTGGTCCTTTTGGGGTATTGTGAAAATTGGTGAAATTTGGTCCTTTGGGGGGTATATTTAAAATTGATGAAATTTGGTCCTTTTGGGGGTATTGTGAAAATTGGTGAAATTTGGTACTTTGGGGGGCTATTGTGGAAATTTGGTCCTTTGGGGGGCTATTGTAAAAATTGCTGAAATGTGGTCCTTTGGGGGTATAGTGAAAATTGGGGAAATTTGGTCCTTTGGGGGGTGATTGTGAAAATTGCTGAAATTTAGTGCTTTGGGGGTTATTGTGAAAATTGGCAAAATTTGGTCCTTTGCGGGGGTATAGTGAAAATTGGTGAAATGTGGTCCTTTGGGGTGGGAATTGTGAAAATTGGTGAAATTTGGTCCTTTGGGGGGTATAGTGAAAATTGGTGAAATGTGGTCCTTTGGGGGGGTATAGGGAAAATTGGTGAAATTTGGTCCTTTGGGGGGGGTATTGTGAAAGTTGGTGAATTGTGGTCCTTTGGGCTGGGTATTGTAAAAATTGGTGAAATTTGGTCCTTTGGGGGGTATTGTGTAAATTGGTAAAATTTAGTCATTTGGGGGCGGTTTTGTGAAAATTGGTGAAATTTCGTCCTTTTGGGGTATTGTGAAAATTGGTGAAATTTGGTCCTTTGGGGAGTATTGTTAAAATTGGTGAAATTTGGTCCTTTGGGGGTATTGTGAAAATTGGTGAAATTTGGTACTTTGCGGGGGTATAGTGAAAAATGGTGAAATTTGGTCCTTTGGGGGGGGTATTGTGAAAGTTGGTGAATTGTGGTCCTTTGGGGTGGGTATTGTAAAAATTGGTGAAATTTGGTCGTTTGGGGGGTATTGTGTAAATTGGTAAAATTTGGTCATTTGGGGGCGGTATTGTGAAAATTGGTGAAATTTGGTCCCTTGGGGGGTATAGTGAAAATTGGTGAAATTTGGTCCCTTGGGGGGATATTGTAAAAATTGTTGAAATTTGGTCCTTTGGGGGTATTGTGAAAATTGGTGAAATTTGGTCCTTTGGGGGGGTATTGTGAAAATTGGTGAAATTTGGTCCTTTGGGGGGTATTCTGAAAATTGGTGACATTTGGTCCCTTGGGGAGGTATAGTGAAAATTGCTGAAATTTGGTCCTTTGGGGGGGGGGGGTATTGTGAAAATTGGTGAAATTTAGTCCCTTGGGGGGTATTGTGAAAATTGGTGAAATTTGGTCCCTTGGGGGGTATTGTGAAAATTGTTGAAATTTGGTCCTTTGGGGGGATATTGTAAAAAATTGTTGAAATGTGGTCCTTTGGGGGCGGTATTGTGAAAATTAGTGAAATTTGGTCCCTTGGGGGGTATTGTGAAAATTTGTGAAATTTGGTCCTTTGGAGGGGTATTGTAAAAATTGGTGAAATGTGGTCCTTTCGGGGGGTATTGTGAAAATTGGTGAAATGTGGTCCTTTGGGGGGTATTGTAAAAATTGGTGAAATGTGGTCCTTTGGGGGGGTATTGTGAAATTTAGTTAAATGTGGTCCTTTGGGGGGGTATTGTGAAAATTGTTGAAATTTGGTCCTTTGGGGGGATATTGTAAAAATTGTTGAAATGTGGTCCTTTGGGGGCGGTATTGTGAAAATTGGTGAAATTTGGTCCTTTGGGGGGTATTGTGTAAATTGGTAAAATTTGGTCATTTGGGGGCGGTTTTGTGAAAATTGTTGAAATTTGGTCCTTTTGGGGTATTGTGAAAATTGGTGAAATTTGGTCCTTTGGGGGGTATTGTTAAAATTGGTGAAATTTGGTCCTTTGGGGGTATTGTGAAAATTGGTGAAATTTGGTACTTTGCGGGGGTATAGTGAAAAATGGTGAAATTTGGTCCTTTGGGGGGGTATTGTGAAAGTTGGTGAATTGTGGTCCTTTGGGGTGGGTATTGTAAAAATTGGTGAAATTTGGTCCTTTGGGGGGTATTGTGTAAATTGGTAAAATTTGGTCATTTGGGGGCAGTATTGTGAAAATTGGTGAAATTTGGTCCTTTTGGGCTATTGTGAAAATTGTGGAAATTTGGTCCTTTGGGGGGGTATTGTAAAAATTGCTGAAATGTGGTCCTTTGGGGGGTATAGTGAAAATTGGGGAAATTTGGTCCTTGGGGGGTATAGTGAAAATTGGGGAAATTTGGTCCCTTGGGTCGTATTGTGAAAATAGGTGAAATTTGGTCCTTTGGGGGGTGATTGTGAAAATTGCTGAAATTTAGTGCTTTGGGGGTTATTGTGAAAATTGGCGAAATTTGGTCCTTTGCGGGTGTATAGTGAAAATTGGTGAAATGTGGTCCTTTGGGGTGGGTATTGTGAAAATTGGTAAAATGTGGTCCTTTGGGGGGGTATTGTGAAAATTGGTGAAATGTGGTCCTTTGGGGGGGTATTGTGAAAATTGGTGAATTGTGGTTCTTTGGGGCGGGTATTGTAAAAATTGGTGAAATTTGGTCCTTTGGGGGGTATAGTGAAAATTGCTGAAATTTGGTCCTTTGGGGGTAATTTAAAAATTGGTGAAATTTGGTCCTTTAGGGGTACTGTAAAAATTGGTAAATTGTGGTCCTTTGGGGAGGGTATTGTAAAAATTGGTGAAATTTGGTCCTTTAGGGGGGTATTATGAAAATTTGTGAAATTTGGTCCTTTGGGGGGGGTATAGTGAAAATTGCTGAAATTTGGTCCCTTGGGGGTGTATTGTGAAAATTGGGGAAATTTGGTCCCTTGCGGGGGTATTGTGAAAATTGCTGAAATGTGGTCCTTTGGGGGGAGGGGGGTATTGTGAAAATTGGTGAAATTTGGTCCTTTGGGGGGTATTATGAAAATTGGTGAAATTTGGTCCTTTTGGGGTGGTATAGTGAAATTTGGTCCCTTGGGGGGATATTGTAAAAATTGTTGAAATTTGGTCCTTTGGGGGGATATTGTAAAAATTGTTGATAGGTGGTCCTTGGGGGGCGGTATTGTGAAAATTGGTGAAATTTGGTCCTTTGGGGGGTATTGTGAAAATTGGTGAAATGTGGTCCTTTGGGGGGGTATTGTGAAACTTGGTGAAATTTGGTCCTTTTGGGGAGAATTGTGAAAATTGGTCATTTGGGATGGGGTATTGTGAAAATTGGTTAAATGTGGTCCTTTGGGGGGGTATTGTGAAAATTGGTGAATTGTGGTCCTTTGGGGCAGGTATTGTAAAAATTGGTGAAATTTGGTCCTTTGGGGGGTATTGTGTAAATTGGTGAAATTTGGTCATTTGGGGGCGGTATTGTGAAAATTGGTGAAATTTGGTCCCTTGGGGGGGTATAGTGAAAATTGGTGAAATTTGGTCCCTTGGGGGGATATTGTAAAAAGTGTTGAAATGTGGTCCTTTGGGGGCGGTATTGTGAAAATTGGTGAAATTTGGTCCTTTGGGGGGTATTGTGAAAATTGGTGAAATTTGGTTCTTTGGGGGGTATTGTGAAAATTGGTGAAATGTGGTCCTTTGGGGGGGTATTGTGAAACTTGGTGAAATTTGGTCCTTTGGGGGAGTATTGTGAAAATTGTTGAAATTTGGTCCTTTGGGGGGATATTGTAAAAATTGTTGAAATGTGGTCCTTTGGGGGCGGTATTGTGAAAATTGATGAAATTTGGTCCTTTGAGGGGTATTGTGAAAATTGGTGAAATTTGGTCCTTTGAGGGGTATTGTGAAAATTGGTCATTTGGGAGGGGGTATTGTGAAAATTGGTCATTTGGGAGGGGGTATTGTGAAAATTGGTTAAATGTGGTCCTTTGGGGGGTATTGTAAAAATTGCAGAAATTTGGTCCTTTGGGGGGGTATTGTGAAAATTGGTGAAATTTGGTCCCTTGGGGGGTATTGTGAAAATAGGGGAAATTTGGTCCTTTGGGGAGGTATCGTGAAAATTTGTGAAATTTGGTCCTTTGGGGTGGGGGGTATTGTAAAAATTGGTGAAATGTGGTCCTTTCGGGAGGTATTGTGAAATTTGTTGAAATGTGGTCCTTTGGGGGGGTATTGTGAAAATTGGTGAAATGTGGTCCTTTGGGGGGGTATTGTAAAAATTGGTGAAATGTGGTCCT
Source organism: Mixophyes fleayi (assembly GCF_038048845.1). NCBI lineage: Eukaryota > Metazoa > Chordata > Amphibia > Anura > Limnodynastidae > Mixophyes > Mixophyes fleayi. The sequence continues at coordinate 16,910 of NW_027447064.1, read as the reverse complement.
TTGGGGGGGTATTGTGAAATTTGGTGAAATGTGGTCCTTTGGGGTGGTATTGTGAAAATTGTTGAAATGTGGTCCTTTGGGGGCGGTATTGTGAAAATTGATGAAATTTGGTCCTTTGGGGGTATTGTGAAAATTGGTGAAATTTGGTCCTTTGGGGGGTATTGTGAAAATTGGTGAAATGTGGTCCTTTGGGAGGGTATTGTGAAAATTGGTCATTTGGGAGGGGGTATTGTGAAAATTGGTTAAATGTGGTCCTTTGGGGGGTATTGTAAAAATTGCTGAAATTTGGTCCTTTGGGGGGGTATTGTGAAAATTGGTGAAATTTGGTCCCTTGGGGGGTATTGTGAAAATAGGGGAAATTTGGTCCTTTGGGGAGGTATCGTGAAAATTTGTGAAATTTGGTCCTTTGGGGTGGGGGGTATTGTAAAAATTGGTGAAATGTGGTCCTTTCGGGAGTTATTGTGAAATTTGTTGAAATGTGGTCCTTTGGGGGGGTATTGTGAAAATTGGTGAAATGTGGTCCTTTGGGGGGGTATTGTAAAAATTGGTGAAATGTGGTCCTTTGGGGGGGTATTGTGAAATTTGGTGAAATTTGGTCCTTTGGGGTGGTATTGTGAAAATTGTTGAAATTTGGTCCTTTGGGGGGATATTGTTAAAATTGTTGAAATGTGGTCCTTTGGGGGCGGTATTATGAAAATTGGTGAAATTTGGTCCTTTGGGGGGGTATTGTGAAAATTGGTGAAATTTGGTCCCTTGGGGGGGGTATAGTGAAAATTGGTAAAATTTGGTCCTTTGGGGGCGGTATTGTGAAAATTGGTGAAATTTGGTCCTTTGGGGGGGTATTGTGAAAATTGGTGAAATGTGGTCCTTTGGGGGGGTATTGTGAAACTTGGTGAAATTTGGACCTTTGGGGGAGAATTGTGAAAATTGGTCATTTGGGATGGGGTATTGTGAAAATTGGTTAAATGTGGTCCTTTGGGGGGTATTGCAAAAAATGCTGAAATTTGGTCCTTTGGGGGGGTATAGGGAAAATTGGTGAAATTTGGTCCTTTGGGGGGGAGGTATTGTGAAAATTGGTGAATTGTGGTCCTTTGGGGCAGGTATTGTAAAAATTGGTGAAATTTGGTCCCTTTGGGGGGTATTGTGAAAATTGGTGAAATTTGGTCCCTTGGGGGGTATTGTGAAAATTGTTGAAATTTGGTCCTTTGGGGGGATATTGTAAAAATTGTTGAAATGTGGTCCTTTGGGGGCGGTATTGTGAAAATTAGTGAAATTTGGTCCTTTGGGGGGTGATTGTGAAAATTGCTGAAATTTAGTGCTTTGGGGGTTATTGTGAAAATTGGCGAAATTTGGTCCTTTGCGGGGGTATAGTGAAAATTGGTGAAATGTGGTCCTTTGGGGTGGGTATTGTGAAAATTGGTAAAATGTGGTCCTTTGGGGGGGTATTGTGAAAATTGGTGAAATGTGGTCCTTTGGGGGGGTATTGTGAAAATTGGTGAATTGTGGTTCTTTGGGGCGGGTATTGTAAAAATTGGTGAAATTTGGTCCTTTGGGGGGTATAGTGAAAATTGCTGAAATTTGGTCCTTTGGGGGTACTTTAAAAATTGGTGAAATTTGGTCCTTTAGGGGTACTGTAAAAATTGGTAAATTGTGGTCCTTTGGGGAGGGTATTGCAAAAATTGGTGAAATTTGGTCCTTTAGGGGGGTATTATGAAAATTTGTGAAATTTGGTCCTTTGGGGGGGGTATAGTGAAAATTGCTGAAATTTGGTCCCTTGGGGGTGTATTGTGAAAATTGGGGAAATTTGGTCCCTTGCGGGGGTATTGTGAAAATTGCTGAAATGTGGTCCTTTGGGGGGAGGGGGGTATTGTGAAAATTGGTGAAATTTGGTCCTTTGGGGGGTATTATGAAAATTGGTGAAATTTGGTCCTTTTGGGGTGGTATAGTGAAATTTGGTCCCTTGGGGGGATATTGTAAAAATTGTTGAAATTTGGTCCTTTGGGGGGATATTGTAAAAATTGTTGATAGGTGGTCCTTTGGGGGCGGTATTGTGAAAATTGGTGAAATTTGGTCCTTTGGGGGGTATTGTGAAAATTGGTGAAATGTGGTCCTTTGGGGGGGTATTGTGAAACTTGGTGAAATTTGGTCCTTTTGGGGAGAATTGTGAAAATTGGTCATTTGGGATGGGGTATTGTGAAAATTGGTTAAATGTGGTCCTTTGGGGGGGGTATTGTGAAAATTGGTGAATTGTGGTCCTTTGGGGCAGGTATTGTAAAAATTGGTGAAATTTGGTCCTTTGGGGGGTATTGTGTAAATTGGTGAAATTTGGTCATTTGGGGGCGGTATTGTGAAAATTGGTGAAATTTGGTCCCTTGGGGGGGTATAGTGAAAATTGGTGAAATTTGGTCCCTTGGGGGGATATTGTAAAAAGTGTTGAAATGTGGTCCTTTGGGGGCAGTATTGTGAAAATTGGTGAAATTTGGTCCTTTGGGGGGTATTGTGAAAATTGGTGAAATTTGGTCCTTTGAGGGGTATTGTGAAAATTGGTCATTTGGGAGGGGGTATTGTGAAAATTGGTCATTTGGGAGGGGGTATTGTGAAAATTGGTTAAATGTGGTCCTTTGGGGGGTATTGTAAAAATTGCAGAAATTTGGTCCTTTGGGGGGGTATTGTGAAAATTGGTGAAATTTGGTCCCTTGGGGGGTATTGTGAAAATTGGGGAAATTTGGTCCTTTGGGGAGGTATCGTGAAAATTTGTGAAATTTGGTCCTTTGGGGTGGGGGGTATTGTAAAAATTGGTGAAATGTGGTCCTTTCGGGAGGTATTGTGAAATTTGTTGAAATGTGGTCCTTTGGGGGGGTATTGTGAAAATTGGTGAAATGTGGTCCTTTGGGGGGGTATTGTAAAAATTGGTGAAATGTGGTCCTTTGGGGGGGTATTGTGAAATTTGGTGAAATGTGGTCCTTTGGGGTGGTATTGTGAAAATTGTTGAAATGTGGTCCTTTGGGGGCGGTATTGTGAAAATTGATGAAATTTGGTCCTTTGGGGGTATTGTGAAAATTGGTGAAATTTGGTCCTTTGGGGGGTATTGTGAAAATTGGTGAAATGTGGTCCTTTGGGAGGGTATTGTGAAAATTGGTCATTTGGGAGGGGGTATTGTGAAAATTGGTTAAATGTGGTCCTTTGGGGGGTATTGTAAAAATTGCTGAAATTTGGTCCTTTGGGGGGGTATTGTGAAAATTGGTGAAATTTGGTCCCTTGGGGGGTATTGTGAAAATAGGGGAAATTTGGTCCTTTGGGGAGGTATCGTGAAAATTTGTGAAATTTGGTCCTTTGGGGTGGGGGGTATTGTAAAAATTGGTGAAATGTGGTCCTTTCGGGAGTTATTGTGAAATTTGTTGAAATGTGGTCCTTTGGGGGGGTATTGTGAAAATTGGTGAAATGTGGTCCTTTGGGGGGGTATTGTAAAAATTGGTGAAATGTGGTCCTTTGGGGGGGTATTGTGAAATTTGGTGAAATTTGGTCCTTTGGGGTGGTATTGTGAAAATTGTTGAAATTTGGTCCTTTGGGGGGATATTGTTAAAATTGTTGAAATGTGGTCCTTTGGGGGCGGTATTATGAAAATTGGTGAAATTTGGTCCTTTGGGGGGGTATTGTGAAAATTGGTGAAATTTGGTCCCTTGGGGGGGTATAGTGAAAATTGGTAAAATTTGGTCCTTTGGGGGCGGTATTGTGAAAATTGGTGAAATTTGGTCCTTTGGGGGGGTATTGTGAAAATTGGTGAAATGTGGTCCTTTGGGGGGGTATTGTGAAACTTGGTGAAATTTGGACCTTTGGGGGAGAATTGTGAAAATTGGTCATTTGGGATGGGGTATTGTGAAAATTGGTTAAATGTGGTCCTTTGGGGGGTATTGCAAAAAATGCTGAAATTTGGTCCTTTGGGGGGGTATAGGGAAAATTGGTGAAATTTGGTCCTTTGGGGGGGAGGTATTGTGAAAATTGGTGAATTGTGGTCCTTTGGGGCAGGTATTGTAAAAATTGGTGAAATTTGGTCCTTTGGGGGGTATTGTGTAAATTGGTGAAATTTGGTCATTTGGGGGCGGTATTGTGAAAATTGGTGAAATTTGGTCCTTTGGGGTGGGTATTGTGAAAATTGGTGAAATTTGGTTCTTTGGGGGGGTATTGTGAAAATTGGTGAAATGTGGTCCTTTGGGGGGGGGTATTGTGAAACTTGGTAAAATGTTGTCCTTTGGGGGGTATTGTGAAAATTGGTGAAATGTGGTCCTTTGGGGGGGTATTGTGAAAATTGGTGAATTGTGGTTCTTTGGGGCGGGTATTGTAAAAATTGGTGAAATTTGGTCCTTTGGGGGGTATTGTGAAAATTGGTGAAATTTGGTCCCTTGGGTCGTATTGTGAAAATAGGTGAAATTTGGTCCTTTGGGGGGTGATTGTGAAAATTGCTGAAATTTAGTGCTTTGGGGGTTATTGTGAAAATTGGCGAAATTTGGTCCTTTGCGGGGGTATAGTGAAAATTGGTGAAATGTGGTCCTTTGGGGTGGGTATTGTGAAAATTGGTGAAATTTGGTCCTTTGGGGAGGTATTGTGAAAATTTGTGAAATTTGGTCCTTTGGGGGGGGTATTGTAAAAATTGGTGAAATGTGGTCCTTTCGGGAGGTATTGTGAAATTTGTTGAAATGTGGTCCTTTGGGGGGGTATTGTGAAAATTGGTGAAATGTGGTCCTTTGGGGGGGTATTGTAAAAATTGGTGAAATGTGGTCCTTTGGGGGGGTATTGTGAAATTTGGTGAAATGTGGTCCTTTGGGGTGGTATTGTGAAAATTGTTGAAATTTGGTCCTTTGGGGGGGTATTGTGAAAATTGGTGAAATTTGGTCCCTTGTGGGGGTATAGTGAAAATTGGTGAATTTTGGTCCCTTGGGGGAGTATTGTGAAAATTGTTGAAATTTGGTCCTTTGGGGGGATATAGTAAAAATTGTTGAAATGTGGTCCTTTGGGGGGTATTGTGAAATTTGGTGAAATGTGGTCCTTTGGGGAGGTATTGTGAAAATTCGTGAAATTTGGTCCTTTGGGAGGGGGTATTGTGAAAATAGGTTAAATGTGGTCCTTTGGGTGGGTTCTGTAAAAATTGCTGAAATGTGGTCTTTTGGAGGGGGTATTGTTAAAATTGCTGAAATTTGGTCCTTTGGTGGGGTATTGTGAAAATTGCTGAAATTTGGTCCTTTGGGGGGGTATTGTGAAAATTGGTGAAATTTGGTCCATTTAGGGGGTATTGTGAAAATTGTAGAAATGTGGTCCTTTGGGGGGGGGGGGTATTGTGAAAATTGGTGAAATTTGGTCCTTTGGGGGGTATTGTGAAAATTGGTCATTTGGGAGGGGGTATTGTGAAAATTGGTTAAATGTGGTCCTTTGGGGGGTATTGTAAAAATTGCTGAAATTTGGTCCTTTGGGGGGGGTATTGTGAAAATTGGTGAAATTTGGTTCTTTGGGGGGGTATTGTGAAAATTGGTGAAATGTGGTCCTTTGGGGGGGGTATTGTGAAACTTGGTGAATTGTGGTTCTTTGGGGCGGGTATTGTAAAAATTGGTGAAATTTGGTCCTTTGGGGGGTATTGTGAAAATTGGTGAAATTTGGTCCCTTGGGTCGTATTGTGAAAATAGGTGAAATTTGGTCCTTTGGGGGGTGATTGTGAAAATTGCTGAAATTTAGTGCTTTGGGGGTTATTGTGAAAATTGGCGAAATTTGGTCCTTTGCGGGGGTATAGTGAAAATTGGTGAAATGTGGTCCTTTGGGGTGGGTATTGTGAAAATTGGTGAAATTTGGTCCTTTGGGGAGGTATTGTGAAAATTTGTGAAATTTGGTCCTTTGGGGGGGGGGTATTGTAAAAATTGGTGAAATGTGGTCCTTTCGGGAGGTATTGTGAAATTTGTTGAAATGTGGTCCTTTGGGGGGGTATTGTGAAAATTGGTGAAATGTGGTCCTTTGGGGGGGTATTGTAAAAATTGGTGAAATGTGGTCCTTTGGGGGGGTATTGTGAAATTTGGTGAAATGTGGTCCTTTGGGGTGGTATTGTGAAAATTGTTGAAATTTGGTCCTTTGGGGGGGTATTGTGAAAATTGGTGAAATTTGGTCCCTTGTGGGGGTATAGTGAAAATTGGTGAATTTTGGTCCCTTGGGGGAGTATTGTGAAAATTGTTGAAATTTGGTCCTTTGGGGGGATATAGTAAAAATTGTTGAAATGTGGTCCTTTGGGGGGTATTGTGAAATTTGGTGAAATGTGGTCCTTTGGGGAGGTATTGTGAAAATTCGTGAAATTTGGTCCTTTGGGAGGGGGTATTGTGAAAATAGGTTAAATGTGGTCCTTTGGGTGGGTTCTGTAAAAATTGCTGAAATGTGGTCTTTTGGAGGGGGTATTGTTAAAATTGCTGAAATTTGGTCCTTTGGTGGGGTATTGTGAAAATTGCTGAAATTTGGTCCTTTGGGGGGGTATTGTGAAAATTGGTGAAATTTGGTCCATTTAGGGGGTATTGTGAAAATTGTAGAAATGTGGTCCTTTGGGGGGGGGGGGTATTGTGAAAATTGGTGAAATTTGGTCCTTTGGGGGGTATTGTGAAAATTGGTCATTTGGGAGGGGGTATTGTGAAAATTGGTTAAATGTGGTCCTTTGGGGGGTATTGTAAAAATTGCTGAAATTTGGTCCTTTGGGGGGGTATTGTGAAAATTGGTGAAATTTGGTCCCTTGGGGGGGTATTGTGAAAATAGGGGAAATTTGGTCCTTTGGGGAGGTATTGTGAAAATTTGTGAAATTTGGTCCTTTGGGGTGGGGGGTATTGTTAAAATTGGTGAAATGTGGTCCTTTCGGGAGGTATTGTGAAATTTGTTGAAATTTGGTCCTTTTGGGGTATTGTGAAAATTGGTGAAATTTGGTCCTTTGGGGGGTATTGTTAAAATTGATGAAATTTGGTCCTTTGGGGGTATTGTGAAAATTGGTGAAATTTGGTCCTTTGGGGGGTATTGTGAAAATTGGTGAAATTTGGTCCTTTGGGGGGTATTGTGAAAATTGGTGAAATTTGGTCCTTTGGGGGGGGTATTATAAAAATTTGTGAAATTTGGTCCTTTGGGGGGGTATAGTGAAAATTGCTGAAATTTGGTCCCTTGGGGGTGTATTGTGAAAATTGGGGAAATTTGGTCCCTTGCGGGGGTATTGTGAAAATTGCTGAAATGTGGTCCTTTGGGGGGTATTATGAAAATTGGTGAAATTTGGTCCTTTTGGGTTAGTATAGTGAAAATTGGTGAAATTTGGTCCCTTGGTGGGATATTGTAAAAATTGTTGAAATGTGGTCCTTTGGGGGGTATTGTGAAACTTGGTGAAATTTGGTCCTTTGGGGGAGTATTGTGAAAATTGTTGAAATTTGGTCCTTTGGGGGGATATTGTAAAAATTGTTGATAGGTGGTCCTTTGGGGGCGGTATTGTGAAAATTGGTGAAATTTGGTCCTTTGGGGGGTATTGTGAAAATTGGTGAAATTTGGTCCTTTGGGGGGGTATTGTGAAAATTGGTGAAATGTGGTCCTTTGGGGGAGAATTGTGAAAATTGGTCATTTGGGAGGGGGTATTGTGAAAATTGGTTAAATGTGGTCCTTTGGGGGGTATTGTAAAAAATGCTAAAATTTGGTCCTTTGGGGGGGTATAGGGAAAATTGGTGAAATTTAGTCCTTTGGGGGGTAGTATTGTGAAAATTGGTGAATTGTGGTCCTTTGGGGCAGGTATTGTAAAAATTGGTGAAATTTGGTCCTTTGGGGGGTATTATGAAAATTGGTGAAATTTGGTCCTTTTGGGGTGGTATAGTGAAATTTGGTCCCTTGGGGGGATATTGTAAAAATTGTTGAAATGTGGTCCTTTGGGGGGGTATTGTGAAACTTGGTGAAATTTGGTCCTTTGGGGGAGTATTGTGAAAATTGTTGAAATTTGGTCCTATGGGGGGATATTGTAAAAATTGTTGATAGGTGGTCCTTTGGGGGCGGTATTGTGAAAATTGGTGAAATTTGGTCCTTTGGGGGGTATTGTGAAAATTGGTGAAATGTGGTCCTTTGGGGGGGTATTGTGAAACTTGGTGAAATTTGGTCCTTTTGGGGAGAATTGTGAAAATTGGTCATTTGGGATGGGGTATTGTGAAAATTGGTTAAATGTGGTCCTTTGGGGCAGGTATTGTAAAAATTGGTGAAATTTGGTCCTTTGGGGGGTATTGTGTAAATTGGTGAAATTTGGTCATTTGGGGGCGGTATTGTGAAAATTGGTGAAATTTGGTCCCTTGGGGGGTATAGTGAAAATTGGTGAAATTTGGTCCCTTGGGGGGATATTGTAAAAAGTGTTGAAATGTGGTCCTTTGGGGGCGGTATTGTGAAAATTGGTGAAATTTGGTCCTTTGGGGGGTATTGTGAAAATTGGTGAAATTTGGTTCTTTGGGGGGTATTGTGAAAATTGGTGAAATTTGGTCCTTTGGGGGAGTATTGTGAAAATTGTTGAAATTTGGTCCTTTGGGGGGATATTGTAAAAATTGTTGAAATGTGGTCCTTTGGGGGCGGTATTGTGAAAATTGATGAAATTTGGTCCTTTGGGGGGTATTGTGAAAATTGGTGAAATGTGGTCCTTTGGGGGGTATTGTGAAAATTGGTGAAATGTGGTCCTTTGGGAGGGTATTGTGAAAATTGGTCATTTGGGAGGGGAAATTGTGAAAATTGGTTAAATGTGGTCCTTTGGGGGGTATTGTAAAAATTGCCGAAAATTGGTCCTTTGGGGGGGTATTGTGAAAATTGGTGAAATTTGGTCCCTTGGGGGGTATTGTGAAAATAGGGGAAATTTGGTCCTTTGGGGAGGTATCGTGAAAATTTGTGAAATTTGGTCCTTTGGGGTGGGGGGTATTGTAAAAATTGGTGAAATGTGGTCCTTTCGGGAGTTATTGTGAAATTTGTTGAAATGTGGTCCGTTGGGGGGGTATTGTGAAAATTGGTGAAATGTGGTCCTTTGGGGGGGTATTGTAAAAATTGGTGAAATGTGGTCCTTTGGGGGGGTATTGTGAAATTTGGTGAAATTTGGTCCTTTGGGGTGGTATTGTGAAAATTGTTGAAATTTGGTCCTTTGGGGGGATATTGTTAAAATTGTTGAAATGTGGTCCTTTGGGGGCGGTATTATGAAAATTGGTGAAATTTGGTCCTTTGGGGGGGTATTGTGAAAATTGGTGAAATTTGGTCCTTTGGGGGCGGTATTGTGAAAATTGGTGAAATTTGGTCCTTTGGGGGGTATTGTGAAAATTGGTGAAATTTGGTCCTTTGGGGGGGTATTGTGAAAATTGGTGAAATGTGGTCCTTTGGGGGGGTATTGTGAAAATTGGTGAAATTTGGTCCTTTGGGGGCGGTATTGTGAAAATTGGTGAAATTTGGTCCTTTGGGGGGGTATTGTGAAAATTGGTGAAATGTGGTCCTTTGGGGGAGAATTGTGAAAATTGGTCATTTGGGAGGGGGTATTGTGAAAATTGGTTAAATGTGGTCCTTTGGGGGGTATTGTAAAAAATGCTGAAATTTGGTCCTTTGGGGGGGTATAGGGAAAATTGGTGAAATTTAGTCCTTTGGGGGGGGTATTGTGAAAATTGGTGAATTGTGGTCCTTTGGGGCAGGTATTGTAAAAATTGGTGAAATTTGGTCCTTTGGGGGGTATTATGAAAATTGGTGAAATTTGGTCCTTTTGGGGTGGTATAGTGAAATTTGGTCCCTTGGGGGGATATTGTAAAAATTGTTGAAATGTGGTCCTTTGGGGGGATATTGTGAAACTTGGTGAAATTTGGTCCTTTGGGGGAGTATTGTGAAAATTGTTGAAATTTGGTCCTTTGGGGGGATATTGTAAAAATTGTTGATAGGTGGTCCTTTGGGGGCGGTATTGTGAAAATTGGTGAAATTTGGTCCTTTGGGGGGTATTGTGAAAATTGGTGAAATGTGGTCCTTTGGGGGGGTATTGTGAAACTTGGTGAAATTTGGTCCTTTTGGGGAGAATTGTGAAAATTGGTCATTTGGGATGGGGTATTGTGAAAATTGGTTAAATGTGGTCCTTTGGGGCAGGTATTGTAAAAATTGGTGAAATTTGGTCCTTTGGGGGGTATTGTGTAAATTGGTGAAATTTGGTCATTTGGGGGCGGTATTGTGAAAATTGGTGAAATTTGGTCCCTTGGGGGGGTATAGTGAAAATTGGGTGAAATTTGGTCCCTTGGGGGGATATTGTAAAAAGTGTTGAAATGTGGTCCTTTGGGGGCGGTATTGTGAAAATTGGTGAAATTTGGTCCTTTGGGGGGTATTGTGAAAATTGGTGAAATTTGGTTCTTTGGGGGGGTATTGTGAAAATTGGTGAAATGTGGTCCTTTGGGGGGGTATTGTGAAACTTGGTGAAATTTGGTCCTTTGGGGGGATATTGTAAAAATTGTTGAAATGTGGTCCTTTGGGGGCGGTATTGTGAAAATTGATGAAATTTGGTCCTTTGGGGGGTATTGTGAAAATTGGTGAAATTTAGTCCTTTGGGGGGTATTGTGAAAATTGGTGAAATGTGGTCCTTTGGGAGGGTATTGTGAAAATTGGTCATTTGGGAGGGGGTATTGTGAAAATTGGTTAAATGTGGTCCTTTGGGGGGTATTGTAAAAATTGCTGAAATTTGGTCCTTTGGGGGGGTATTGTGAAAATTGGTGAAATTTGGTCCCTTGGGGGGCATTGTGAAAATAGGGGAAATTTGGTCCTTTGGGGAGGTATCGTGAAAATTTGTGAAATTTGGTCCTTTGGGGTGGGGGGTATTGTAAAAATTGGTGAAATGTGGTCCTTTCGGGAGTTATTGTGAAATTTGTTGAAATGTGGTCCTTTGGGGGGGTATTGTGAAAATTGGTGAAATGTGGGCCTTTGGGGGGGTATTGTAAAAATTGGTGAAATGTGGTCCTTTGGGGGGGTATTGTAAAATTTGATGAAATTTGGTCCTTTGGGGTGGTATTGTGAAAATTGTTGAAATTTGGTCCTTTGGGGGGATATTGTTAAAATTGTTGAAATGTGGTCCTTTGGGGGCGGTATTATGAAAATTGGTGAAATTTGGTCCTTTGGGGGGGTATTGTGAAAATTGGTGAAATTTGGTCCCTTGGGGGGGTATAGTGAAAATTGGTAAAATTTGGTCCTTTGGGGGCGGTATTGTGAAAATTGGTGAAATTTGGTCCTTTGGGGGGTATTGTGAAAATTGGTGAAATTTGGTCCTTTGGGGGGGTATTGTGAAAATTGGTGAAATGTGGTCCTTTGGGGGGGTATTGTGAAACTTGGTGAAATTTGGACCTTTGGGGGAGAATTGTGAAAATTGGTCATTTGGGATGGGGTATTGTGAAAATTGGTTAAATGTGGTCCTTTGGGGGGTATTGCAAAAAATGCTGAAATTTGGTCCTTTGGGGGGGGTATAGGGAAAATTGGTGAAATTTGGTCCTTTGGGGGGGAGGTATTGTGAAAATTGGTGAATTGTGGTCCTTTGGGGCAGGTGTTGTAAAAATTGGTGAAATTTGGTCCTTTGGGGGGTATTGTGTAAATTGGTGAAATTTGGTCATTTGGGGGCGGTATTGTGAAAATTGGTGAAATTTGGTCCCTTGGGGGGTATAGTGAAAATTGGTGAAATTTGGTCCCTTGGGGGGATATTGTAAAAATTGTTGAAATGTGGTCCTTTGGGGGCGGTATTGTGAAAATTGGTGAAATTTGGTCCTTTGGGGGGTATTGTGAAAATTGGTGAAATTTGGTTCTTTGGGGGGGTATTGTGAAAATTGGTGAAATGTGGTCCTTTGGGGGGGTATTGTGAAACTTGGTAAAATGTGGTCCTTTGGGGGGTATTGTGAAAATTGGTGAAATGTGGTCCTTTGGGGGGGTATTGTGAAAATTGGTGAATTGTGGTTCTTTGGGGCGGGTATTGTAAAAATTGGTGAAATTTGGTCCTTTGGGGGGTATTGTGAAAATTGGTGAAATTTGGTCCCTTGGGGGGTATTATGAAAATTGGTGAAATTTGGTCCTTTGGGGGGGTATAGTGAAAATTGCTGAAATTTGGTCCTTTGGGGGTACTGTAAAAATTGGTGAAATTTGGTCCTTTGGGGGTACTGTAAAAATTGGTAAATTGTGGTCCTTTGGGGCGGGTATTGTAAAAATTGGTGAAATTTGGTCCTTTGGGGGGTATTGTGAAAATTGGTGAAATTTGGTCCTTTGGGGGGGTATTATGAAAATTTGTGAAATTTGGTCCTTTGGGGGGGTATAGTGAAAATTGCTGAAATTTGGTCCCTTGGGGGTGTATTGTGAAAATTGGGGAAATTTGGTCCCTTGCGGGGGTATTGTGAAAATTGCTGAAATGTGGTCCTTTGGGGGGAGGGGGGTATTGTGAAAATTGCTGAAATTTGGTCCTTTGGGGGGTATTATGAAAATTGGTGAAATTTGGTCCTTTTGGGGTGGTATAGTGAAAATTGGTGAAATTTGGTCCCTTGGGGGGATATTGTAAAAATTGTTGAAATGTGGTCCTTTGGGGGGGTATTGTGAAACTTGGTGAAATTTGGTCCTTTGGGGGAGTATTGTGAAAATTGTTGAAATTTGGTCCTTTGGGGGGATATTGTAAAAATTGTTGATAGGTGGTCCTTTGGGGGCGGTATTGTGAAAATTGGTGAAATTTGGTCCTTTGAGGGGTATTGTGAAAATTGGTGAAATGTAGTCCTTTGGGGGGGTATTGTGAAACTTGGTGAAATTTGGACCTTTGGGGCAGAATTGTGAAAATTGGTCATTTGGGATGGGGTATTGTGAAAATTGGTTAAATGTGGTCCTTTGGGGGGTATTGCAAAAAATGCTGAAATTTGGTCCTTTGGGGGGGTATAGGGAAAATTGGTGAAATTTGGTCCTTTGGGGGGGGGGTATTGTGAAAATTGGTGAATTGTGGTCCTTTGGGGCAGGTATTGTAAAAATTTGTGAAATTTGGTCATTTGGGGGCGGTATTGTGAAAATTGGTGAAATTTGGTCCCTTGGGGGGGTATTGTGTAAATTAGTGAAATTTGGTCATTTGGGGGCGGTATTGTGAAAATTGGTGAAATTTGGTCCCTTGGGGGGGTATAGTGAAAATTGGTGAAATTTGGTCCCTTGGGGGGATATTGTAAAAATTGTTGAAATGTGGTCCTTTGGGGGCGGTATTGTGAAAATTGGTGAAATTTGGTCCTTTGGGGGGTATTGTGAAAATTGGTGAAATTTGGTTCTTTGGGGGGGTATTGTGAAAATTGGTGAAATGTGGTCCTTTGGGGGGGTATTGTGAAAATTGGTCATTTGGGAGGGGGTATTGTGAAAATTGGTTAAATGTGGTCCTTTGGGGGGTATTGTAAAAATTGCTGAAATTTGGTCCTTTGGGGGGGTATTGTGAAAATAGGGGAAATTTGGTCCTTTGGGGAGGTATCGTGAAAATTTGTGAAATTTGGTCCTTTGGGGTGGGGGGTATTGTAAAAAATTGGTGAAATGTGGTCCTTTCGGGAGGTATTGTGAAATTTGTTGAAATGTGGTCCTTTGGGGGGGTATTGTGAAAATTGGTGAAATGTGGTCCTTTGGGGGGGTATTGTGAAATTTGGTGAAATGTGGTCCTTTGGGGTGGTATTGTGAAAATTGTTGAAATTTGGTCCTTTGGGGGGATATTGTTAAAATTGTTGAAATGTGGTCCTTTGGGGGCGGGTATTATGAAAATTGGTGAAATTTGGTCCTTTGGGGGGGTATTGTGAAAATTGGTGAAATTTGGTCCCTTGGGGGGGTATAGTGAAAATTGGTAAAATTTGGTCATTTGGGGGCAGTATTGTGAAAATTGGTGAAATTTGGTCCTTTTGGGCTATTGTGAAAATTGTGGAAATTTGGTCCTTTGGGGGGGTATTGTAAAAATTGCTGAAATGTGGTCCTTTGGGGGGTATAGTGAAAATTAAGGAAATTTGGTCCTTGGGGGGGTATAGTGAAAATTGGGGAAATTTGGTCCCTTGGGTCGTATTGTGAAAATAGGTGAAATTTGGTCCTTTGGGGGGTGATTGTGAAAATTGCTGAAATTTAGTGCTTTGGGGGTTATTGTTAAAATTGGCGAAATTTGGTCCTTTGCGGGGGTATAGTGCAAATTGGTGAAATGTGGTCCTTTGGGGTGGGTATTGTGAAAATTGGTGAAATTTGGTCCTTTGGGGAGGTATTGTGAAAATTTGTGAAATTTGGTCCTTTGGGGTGGGGGGTATTGTAAAAATTGGTGAAATGTGGTCCTTTCGGGAGGTATTGTGAAATTTGTTGAAATGTGGTCCTTTGGGGGGGTATTGTGAAAATTGGTGAAATGTGGTCCTTTGGGGGGGTATTGTGAAATTTGGTGAAATGTGGTCCTTTGGGGAGGTATTGTGAAAATTCGTGAAATTTGGTCCTTTGGGAGGGGGTATTGTGAAAATAGGTTAAATGTGGTCCTTTGGGTGGGTTCTGTAAAAATTGCTGAAATGTGGTCTTTTGGAGGGGGTATTGTGAAAATTGCTGAAATTTGGTCCTTTGGGGGGGTATTGTGAAAATTGGTGAAATTTGGTCCATTTAGGGGGTATTGTGAAAATTGGAGAAATGTGGTCCTTTGGGGGGGGTATTGTGAAAATTGGTGAAATTTGGTCCTTTGGGGGGTATTGTGAAAATTGGTCATTTGGGAGGGGGTATTGTGAAAATAGGTGAAATTTGGTCCTTTGGGGGGTGATTGTGAAAATTGCTGAAATTTAGTGCTTTGGGGGTTATTGTTAAAATTGGCGAAATTTGGTCCTTTGCGGGGGTATAGTGCAAATTGGTGAAATGTGGTCCTTTGGGGTGGGTATTGTGAAAATTGGTGAAATTTGGTCCTTTGGGGAGGTATTGTGAAAATTTGTGAAATTTGGTCCTTTGGGGTGGGGGGTATTGTAAAAATTGGTGAAATGTGGTCCTTTCGGGAGGTATTGTGAAATTTGTTGAAATGTGGTCCTTTGGGGGGGTATTGTGAAAATTGGTGAAATGTGGTCCTTTGGGGGGGTATTGTGAAATTTGGTGAAATGTGGTCCTTTGGGGAGGTATTGTGAAAATTCGTGAAATTTGGTCCTTTGGGAGGGGGTATTGTGAAAATAGGTTAAATGTGGTCCTTTGGGTGGGTTCTGTAAAAATTGCTGAAATGTGGTCTTTTGGAGGGGGTATTGTGAAAATTGCTGAAATTTGGTCCTTTGGGGGGGTATTGTGAAAATTGGTGAAATTTGGTCCATTTAGGGGGTATTGTGAAAATTGGAGAAATGTGGTCCTTTGGGGGGGGTATTGTGAAAATTGGTGAAATTTGGTCCTTTGGGGGGTATTGTGAAAATTGGTCATTTGGGAGGGGGTATTGTGAAAATTGGTTAAATGTGGTCCTTTGGGGGGTATTGTAAAAATTGCTGAAATTTGGTCCTTTGGGGGGGTATTGTGAAAATTGGTGAAATTTGGTCCCTTGGGGGGTATTGTGAAAATAGGGGAAATTTGGTCCTTTGGGGAGGTATTGTGAAAATTTGTGAAATTTGGTCCTTTGGGGTGGGGGGTATTGTAAAAATTGGTGAAATGTGGTCCTTTCGGGAGGTATTGTGAAATTTGTTGAAATTTGGTCCTTTTGGGGTATTGTGAAAATTGGTGAAATTTGGTCCTTTGGGGGGTATTGTTAAAATTGATGAAATTTGGTCCTTTGGGGGTATTGTGAAAATTGGTGAAATTTGGTCCTTTGGGGGGGGTATAGTGAAAATTGCTGAAATTTGGTCCCTTGGGGGTGTATTGTGAAAATTGGGGAAATTTGGTCCCTTGCGGGGGTATTGTGAAAATTGCTGAAATGTGGTCCTTTGGGGGGTATTATGAAAATTGGTGAAATTTGGTCCTTTTGGGTTAGTATAGTGAAAATTGGTGAAATTTGGTCCCTTGGTGGGATATTGTAAAAATTGGTGAAATTTGGTCCTTTGGGGGAGTATTGTGAAAATTGTTGAAATTTGGTCCTTTGGGGAGATATTGTAAAAATTGTTGATAGGTGGTCCTTTGGGGGCGGTATTGTGAAAATTGGTGAAATTTGGTCCTTTGGGGGGTATTGTGAAAATTGGTGAAATTTGGTCCTTTGGGGGGGTATTGTGAAAATTGGTGAAATGTGGTCCTTTGGGGGGGTATTGTGAAACTTGGTGAAATTTGGTCCCTTGGGGGGTATAGTGAAAATTGGTAAAATTTGGTCATTTGGGGGCAGTATTGTGAAAATTGGTGAAATTTGGTCCTTTTGGGCTATTGTGAAAATTGTGGAAATTTGGTCCTTTGGGGGGGTATTGTAAAAATTGCTGAAATGTGGTCCTTTGGGGGGTATAGTGAAAATTGGGGAAATTTGGTCCTTGGGGGGGTATAGTGAAAATTGGGGAAATTTGGTCCCTTGGGTCGTATTGTGAAAATAGGTGAAATTTGGTCCTTTGGGGGGTGATTGTGAAAATTGCTGAAATTTAGTGCTTTGGGGGTTATTGTGAAAATTGGCGAAATTTGGTCCTTTGCGGGGGTATAGTGAAAATTGGTGAAATGTGGTCCTTTGGGGTGGGTATTGTGAAAATTGGTGAAATTTGGTCCTTTGGGGAGGTATTGTGAAAATTTGTGAAATTTGGTCCTTTGGGGTGGGGGGTATTGTAAAAATTGGTGAAATGTGGTCCTTTCGGGAGGTATTGTGAAATTTGTTGAAATGTGGTCCTTTGGGGGGGTATTGTGAAAATTGGTGAAATGTGGTCCTTTGGGGGGGTATTGTAAAAATTGGTGAAATGTGGTCCTTTGGGGGGGTATTGTGAAATTTGGTGAAATGTGGTCCTTTGGGGTGGTATTGA